>NW_008587454.1:114682-145857 GCF_000691845.1 Merops nubicus | reverse complement strand
TATATTTTATAAATAGTATATATTACAAAATAATTCTATTATAATGTATAAAATTTATTTTATGGCTTTGTAGTTAGTGGGACTTGGATCTCATAAAACTGTAATCTTTGCTTTTTTTTTTTTTATATCAGTGTCTCAGTAGAATGGATCAAGCAGAATCCTCTGAGAGAACTTGTTTCAACCTTCCCTCAAAACTTGCCCTATTGAAAAAAAAAAAACCTGATAGAAGATATGTGGTGACAAGAATATCTAGAACAAACTCAGAACTTAGTGAAACTTTGGGTAAGCATTGGGAGCTCTCCAAGAACTCAGATTTCAGTTCTAGCACTTGCATCAAAATTTTGAATTATTTTTGGGAGTCATGTATTTATCCTTTTTTTCTAATGTATCCTGAAGTGCAAAGTCCTGCACTTTGTAGGCACTTGTTTTGTCATTTAGGTAGCAGCATGCTCTGTAACCTGAATTCAAAGAAACAGTTATTTTTACTGTATCTATTTCAGGCTATTTATGGGAAGAATTTATAAGTAAACATGTAAGTAAAATTAATTTAAAAAGTGTAAGTAAACTTGTAAGTAAAAAGAATAACCAATTCCTCATTGCTGCTTTGAGAGACTGAAAATTTTTATTTCAAGAGTGATTTGCAGTCCTTGAACAGGGAGGCATCAGACAAGTGAAAGGTAGTGTTGTAATAGAGATGGCAGGAAAAATACAGTGAAAAATCGTACCTGGCATGCTTCAACTTAGAAATACATTTTAGAACCTTATAATCAAACATTGCTCTCCCTGTTTTATGACTTTGACGTCATGTGGTGAGAAAAAGGACAGTGTTTGCTTAAAGGTCTCTTAGGAGTTCAGTTAAGGCATTACTTGCTGAGTATGTGGTGAAGGGTATATAAACCTTGCTCCTCTGCCTCTTGCTGTGTGTGACAGGTCCTCCTGTGCCAGGAGTTCCTTAGGGTTTTGTGCGTGTTGCTGTCCCTTTTGGGATTTGGAAGGATTTCTCTTCTGTCAACAACAGCAGGCTGGCCCTTGCAGGGGCAAGTGTAGAGGAAATAGTCTGGTTAAGATTTAGCAGCTTGTAGATATTCAGTTATGGGGATTGTGCCTGAATCTCTAATAGGTTAAAATGAGCTGGTTTTAACTGAAATGGATTTTAAGGACAAGAGGGAATGGGGTTAGAATTTCTGGAATAGCAATGACAACTTCCTTTCCCTTTTAACCCAAGATGGTGATAAACAAAGAAAGTTGGTTTGAGAATAAGGAGGAGTCAGGGACTGATAGTTTTTCTCCATAAAATGGAGAGGAACATGAAGGGAAGGCAGTTTGGGCTGGAAGAGGTATTTCTGGGTTGTTCTAAGGATGCATGAGATTTAATGTAGTTGAATACTGTCCTGTGTATATTGTGCTCTTCCTACCTGTTTTGAACAGTTGGAGGTAGTTTAATGTCGAGTGGTGGAAAATGGGTGTCTCAGCAGGGAGCTTGATCACTTGTTGAAAGGTGCCTACTGTATTATTTACTATTTAAACTGTTGTTATGCAATCTGGTATCAGAGGAAGAGCTTTGCTTTTTTTTTAAGACTTGCAGGAGGAAAATGTAAAATGTCAGTATTTCTTCTTTAAGTAATTGACAGTAATTAGATATAAGTTCTTCGAACCTCTCCTATTGGAGTCATCTTAAAATAGCCACTTTCTTGTTTTCCTGGTGTATTTGTGAAACAGGTGTATTAACATATTAATGATCAGATGTTATATTTAGCTCTGCATTTTAAGAATCTTTAGTAATGTAGAAAGGATCATTTGACATGCTTAATTCAACACCGGGCAACAAATAAAGCTTATAATGAAATTAACGTAAATCATTAGCATTAATCATTCAGTATTATTGATAGCCATATAAAAAAAATGTATCACAGCTCTGGAAGTAAAGAAGAGCAGAGCAATGTTTCTTGCCAGCTGTCCTGATGAGCTCTAGCCCATATGGTAGTGGTACTGCCTTTCCTTTCTAATTTTTCTCCTCTGCCTGAGCTGTCAGATGCCCCTCTCTCCTTTTCCTCTTTTCCACAGACTGCACAGATAGATTTATTATTTATTTTTTTTTTTTTTAGAAAAAAAGCTCCAGCTTTTTAGAACAGATCAGATTCCATCAACCCCTATGACTGTCACTAGCCACGTGACCAACATAAGCAAACTACCTGGGTGACAATTAACATGCAGTCTACATTCATTGTTTTCAATTTGGTAACCTTCACTTCTGCTTACTTTCATCTCCAAAACCTAGTAAGAGTTTTCCACGCTGGGAAACAACATACTCTTAAAGTAGCATTTGGAAATCATGTACTAGGAAATGTATGTATTTGAAATTTGATATGAAAAAATGTAATTATTTCAGGTGTCTTTCATGGTGTTCAGTCATAATTCCCTGGATAACTTTTTTTGTGTTCTTGTGTGCTGCTGCCCACTCCACCTCCTCTTCCCTCTCCCCTGTTCCCCCCACCCCCAAACCAAAACAAAAACAAAGAAGTGAGAGAATTGATGAAGAAATGAATACTGGTAATGCTGCTTGTGCTGGAAGCTTTTGAGAACCTGATGTTACTTAAAAAGTCATCTTTACTTACCTGAAGAAAGCTCAGTGAAACATTAGGTAAACATGGGCTATAGTCTCAGATGCTTATTACAAGCACAGACACTGCATACTTTCTTCATAGTTGTGGCATGCATACAAGTATTGGACAAATCTTCATGATCAGCAGTGCTCAGGCTCAGTGCTGTGGGAACATGAGCAAAGTAGGTGCACTGAGGAGGTATCACGAAGTTAGGGTCTTTGGATGGCAGTGATGAAAATTGCTTCATTTTCCATTGTCTTGTCTCTTTACCTGCTCCATTTAATGTCTTTGTATTGTAGGAGTAATTGAAATTAGTCTGCCTCTCATGAGCATCTCCATTTTCCTAGTTAAAAGGAAGTATAAAATGGCTTCAAATTAAGAAACCATGCAAGCAATTTTTATATTGCTTTGAGGTTTTTTAACTTTTTTTTTTATTTGCCTTTAAAATGTCTAAACATATGTAAAGTAATGCTTTTCCATTCTTAATTCAAGATCACACAATAGATGAGGGATATGGTTAGGCATTGTCAGAGCATCATGCAATAGTACAGTGCTGCCAGCTCTCCTTAAAATGCCTTTCTTTTTAAGTGTCTTGGCTAAAAGTATCTGGTATACTTAAACACAGGTTACCAAATTTAAGTTACTGGACTTTCTGTTAAATAATTAAATATCCTTTTTCAAAGAACGAGATTTTGCCTTCTATTGCCATAAAATATGCTTCATCTTCGAGTTAGTTCCATGCAGAGTGGCACAGAGAAAACAGGCACTTGAAGGAAACATGTATGAACACAGACAAGAATTCTGTACTTCGTCACTCTTGGGCAATCATGTGTTCACCTCTTAAATTTGCATGGGACCTTAATCTCTGATATAGAAATACATACCATTCCCTTATGCTCAAAGTCAGTGTTGCAAGGGAGCATAATAGCCAGGACTGGTATCCTATACCAAAGTGAATAGATCCCTTAATTTCATGGTTTAAAAAATACTTGAGTTGACCTCAGTATAATTCCTATATTTTAGTCATTTAGGTGTCATGGCTCAGTAATCATTCATTAACTATAGTGCTTTTCAAATGAAGAACTGAGATGAAAATTTTTCTTAATGATGACAAGTGATGTAATTTAGTTTTATTCGTATATTATAGTGGTGCCCGCTAGCGCCACTGTAGTTAAGGGTCTGTCAGTGGTTCCATTATAAACCCCTATTTTCAGAGGGTTTATAACTCAAAAATTGATTTTAGACTTAAAACTGCCACCCAAGGTCTAAGTCCTGGAGGTTGTTTTTATATACAAATTGGCATTTTGGGGAGGAAAGGTTAATAGTTTCTCAACTGTAAGAACAAGATTGAGGATTTTCTGCTTTAGATTTGTATTTGTGCTTCTGTCATTGTAAAATCACTTCATCTATCTCAACACCGAAGAAGAGTCACTATCAAATGCTTTATGACCAAAGAAAGGCTGCAGATCTTAACCACATTGTAAGAATTGAATTGGCCTGAATTTTGTAAAAGTAAGTCCATGGCTTGGAAAATCCTGTGATGTTGGATCAGAGGCTGAAATCTCTTTGAGTGCAGTCACTTAAACTGGGACAGGGATAAAGCAACATCTCCTCATTCTCTGTGCAAGGCAAAATGGTCAAAACAGGTGTGCCTTGTGCTGTAAAGATGCTGCAACAAAGCTGGTACTAATATAATAAGGGTAATTTTCAAAGGAATGTGTGCTACTCATCAAGCCTTAAATGGCATCTTTGAAATTGAGAACAGAGTAGTAAATATAGCAGTGGCTTACTAGAAGCTCATGGGAGGGAAGGAGAATGAATTGCATCCTAGCTGGAACAAAACAAAGAGCATTGCTACTGTCCTGATGGAAATGGGAGCTCCAGCAAGAAAACCTCCATGATTTCATATGCAGAGGTAGGCTGATGAGGAGGGGAAATCCGTGCTGCATAGGAGCCCCCAGAAAAGGGGGAGCAATGCACTGAAAGAGAATCCCAGGCCAGGTGCCAATCAGCTCCCACTGATTTGTCCTCCAGTAATGACACTTCTGCTAAGCTGAGAAGATAGGGTGATGATCAACTTTAAAGCTGTTTGATTCCCACTGGAACTACACTATTAAAACTAATAATAAATCTAACATAAATGCTGAAGAAACGATAGAATTATTCTAGGATTACTTTGGCTTACCTGATGAGCTCATTGTGTCAGTCTTTAGAAATGACCTCATAAACATTAGAAATGAAAAGGTAGAACCAGAACCTGGAAACATGAAGGCCTTCCATCATATGCATTCTGGAGTGTATAGTATAGATTCACTACAGATGCACATGCTTTATCTTAATGTAAGAAAGAAAAGAATAAAAAAAAAAATAAAATTGAGATGTTTCAGTTCTTCTCCAACAGAATTACTTGTCTTGCATCTGTTGGAATTATTTATGATTAATGGTTCTGTATTTTGTTTTCAGTACAGGTCTGCTGTCAGAGATGTTGCTCACAAATATAGATGGAAATATGACAATTGGCAGCTGTTACATATGGATCTCTTCCAGAAGAGAAAAAGAAGCTTTATGTTTCTTGAGGAGGGAGAGTTTCTGGCTGGTTTGATATTCCAGAGAGACAGCCTAGTGGGTTGTCTAAGAAAATGTCCTTCAACTAGACCTATCTGTTTACAAACCCAGAGTTATCCTATGGAGAGAGTTGGCCCTTTTGGTCTTTAGCAGCAATAATTTTTATACGTTTCTCACAATGACAAAATGAAAAATTTTTCAAGATAGTCACATAAATGTTAAAAAGTTTTTCAATTGTTAATAAAATATCTCTCACTAGGTCCAAAGATAGTAATACACAAGGAAAAGTATGCATTTTTATCTTCTTCTCACCTCTCTCTTTAAGAAATATTAGAGAGATGATTTGTTTTTCCTGGCAGCTTCTGGCACCTTATCATACATTACAATGCATTGTGCTGCAGAGAGGATGCATTTCTGTACAGATGTGCAGGAACTGTATTTCATAGGACCTGTTTGGTGCCGTATTGTGTATAAATGCAGACCTGTGTATGGGTCTTACATTAGGGAAAGGAGAAGAGTAATATATACTGTTATGTTTCATTCATGGCCAACTCTGCCTCCTTGGCTAGTCGTGCTAGGTTACGGGCTGCCTGTAGATTTGAAGAATGCTTTGACTACAGAAGAGGGATAATATCTGGGAGAACAGTTCAGGACTGGTGGCTAAAAGCAGGCGTCGTTGTGTAACAAGAGATGTTAGAGTGAATTTAGGTATACCATTTCATTATTTTCTTTAAATTTCAACTATTTGTAAAATGTGAAATTCAATGGAATGCTTGCTGTTAGTATGGTTTGTGGGAAGATGGATGCTGAAACAGTATATTGTATATTTAGTCTATGAGTTTTACTGGGTATTTTAAAAAAAAAAATAGTTAAAATGACTGTATTTCTTGCACTGAAAAATTCCATTGGAAATGTTCAGAATTTCCCAGAACTGCATCACCACTACAAGGAGGTTAGTCTCAAGTGTTTGTAACCAGCATAACATTTCAGAAGCAGAACACCATCTCCTTCTCTCAGAGCAAGCTATGAAGGTTAAAATGGAACACAGCTCTTAGTCCACTACTGCTAGCACTGTAGTGTGCTAAGTCTCAATGACTGTCATATCTTTTTGATGGAATAAAATTATGAGCTTCTAAATAGTTTTTGTTATCAATGAAAAAGAATTTTATCATGTAAAACTGTTCCATAATGAAGAGCACTGTAGTTTAAGTTTTACTGCCTATTTTGTTACTTCTTTTTCAACTAGCTCCATTATTTTAAAAAGGATGTTTAGTAAGAGAGCCATTTCGAAGGCTGAGATCTTTGTGTCTTACCTTTCTTTTAGGATAGCTGTGGTAATATCTGGGAGATTTGCAAAGCTAATGAAGTAATACAACAAATATAATTTTTGCATAAATTCTGCCAAGAACAGTTTGCATTCTGGAATAAAACTGGTTCTGCCAGAGATTTGGTATTAGTCTGCAACTAATCAGCCACTCAAAGGAGCTACCCAATGATTTTTTTTTTTATTGTAAGGGTAGTACATCTTATTCTTTTCCGGGGAAACAGATATTTAATTTTTTTAAACCCAGTCCTAGTATACAGACAATACAGCTGACTAATATATAGATGTGATTGTCACCTCTAATCTTCTCTCAGTGCAGGTAAAGATCTACCAAGTCAAATCTTTAGTGTGTATGTAAGCAGTGATTTGCATCTCTGAACATGTGTGTAGCTTCTTGAACACTAGCTGTGTAAGCAGAGGTTCACTGCTGATGACAGCAAATCCTCTGGCTGCTGACCATTATCTGAGCTTTGTCACATTTAACGATCTCACAAACACTCAATTTGTTGGTGAAACAAGCTAGTAGGTTGTGAAAATAACCCCCCAAAATAGGGGTGCTGCCAAAAAGCTGAGGCACATACCAGTTTGGGAGAGTAATGTGTTAAAATGTGGCAGATTTGAATTAATCTTTCTGCAGGTTAAAAGGTCTAGTCTTGATACTTAAAACAAGAGTGGAAGATAAGGATGGAATGTTGGAAGTTGCACCTTTTTTTAGGGTTTTGTTTGCCTTTAAGAGGATGTGCATTTCCTTTTGGACCTGTTTTTCGTTGTAGTCAATGTAATTAATTATATAATCATACACATTTTCCATTTAGAGACCATGGAAAAGGTTGTGTTAAGGAAAACTAGGTGTCTTAATTTGCCTGTTCGTATTTTAAGCCATTTGCCTATATATAAGAAGCAGAAATTCTGATGGCTGTATAGGTGCAGTACTGGTGGTGAATATAGCTTATGCATCTGGTTTTGTATATAAAGATTTGGTTGATTCTCTTTTGTGCTCTTCAACCTAAGAAGAGTAATAACTTACCCATGATCTGACTTTGGTATACACCAAATCTGTTTGCTTAAGATAGGTATCTGTCAAGGAGCACATTTCACTGGTTTTCTGTGAGTAGTATTAGTGGCTTCCCAGTTCTCCACTCAGTTTACAACACTGGTCTCCTGTGATGTCCATGGGATTTGAAAGCAGCCCATCTGAGAAAACTTTACTGTTTTTGAAATCAGCAATTATGCTGTTCCTAAAAGCCACCAACCGCTTGTTTGGTTTAGTGAGGTATTGATGTGGTAGTTTCTATAGCAAGGTCTTAATTTGCTCCTTCCTACAAACTGGGTCCAAAATTGCTGTTAAAGAACTAAAAGCATTTTGGGGCATAGCATAAACACACTGTTTTCCTTAAGCAGTTAGGAACTATAGAGACTAAGGAATAGCGCTAGCAACTAGAGAAAGGTGCTGCTTGTACCTGATTCATTTTGCAGTTTGGGCTGCATTAAATGTGTTGACAAAGCTTGCTTTGAAAAAAAATTCATAAGGTGCTTAGCTTTGCAGACAGACTCTGGTTTTGTTTTGCAAATCTAAAAGCAGCATAGAGGATAGGCAAGGCTAACCTGTTGTCTGGTGTTTAAGCAGACACATAATATGCCATTATAGTCACCAGGAGCATACATATGCATAAAAAGTATACAGGATGAATCGTGATATTGTGAGCCATGGAAATTGAATATTTAGATTTGGCTTATCATTAAATGGCAAAAGTTTTTTATTACTGCATATTTATGCCACTGGAAGTCAACAAACAGTCAGCTCAGGGAATACACATGGCCTGGACCTTTCCTAATTACTGAACTGAATCAACAATTTAAGGCTCGGTTAATAAAGATGTCCAAATATTCAGATACCTGCTACCTGCTTCTACACATGGGTAACACCAAAAAACATGTGCTTTTCAGTGGCAAAATCACTGGAGAAGAAAAGCCTTTTTTTATTTTTCTTAAGGTTTAAAACCTCCAGGGCAGTTAGAAAACCATGTTTTTCATTGAACTGTGTCTTTTTGAAATTCACAAGCTTGACATGTCATTGGCATGACGTGTCTCAGTCCGTTACACAGAAATGCCACATTACACTGTGTGACGTGACAGGCTGACAAAAAGGGACATGACGCACCAGCCCAATGGGACGTCAAGCCTGAGAAATTTAAGCCACGCTGCTTGCTGAAAAAAAACAACCCCAAACCACCCACCAAAAAACCCCAAACAAACAAAACAGCACAAAAACTACCAGCCGACAAAACAAAAAAGATCAAATAAAAACAAAACCAAGGTGGGGGGGGGCACATTCTGTGCTTATACCCACTCCTGTTGGATTTTACAGCTTCTAAAAGATTTTCTTGGTTCAGTCAGGTGTCCCTCTTGCGTTTGATGAACCACGCAAATATAAGTTTCTGCTTTTGTACATTTTATCCCCTGGGACCACACAGTCTTGAGTTCGTCCACAATACTTGGCAAACCTTTGTAGAAATCCTATATGCTTGCAGCACTTGTGACATGGGGATCTCAGTTACAGAAGTACATTGTGCTACGTTTGGGATTGCTACATGCATAAACAAGAATTGTTCAAAGATCACAGTGATAACGTGACATGCTTTGAGTCACAGTTCAAAATCTGTGAAGGTTTTTGGAAATTTTTTTCAGTCGTGTTAGGCTTCTAGAAGACAGCATAAAGTCCATCCAGGGCAGGACAAATGGAAGGGCAGGAGAGCTTAGAAGAATTAGAAGATCATTAATAGACGAGTTTTTCTTCTGAAAAGGGCTTTCCCTCACTATTGTTTCCTTTAAGTAGAAGCAAAAGTATTTTAATAGTCTCTAAAGAGTTTAAGAACAATATACTTAATTACTATGAGTAATTTCAGAACTAATTAATGTGATAAATCTCTATAGTGAAATATTCTTAGCTAATGATCAACTTGAAATAGATTAAAGTCAGTGCAGATGTATCTTCTAGTTATTTTTATGTTTAGTGTAGATTGGTGAAAATGGGCATACAGACATCTGTACACATTTTAGTTTAGAATTTCAATATTTTCAGTTGTATCATGTATAGATGCTTTTAATGCATTTACATGCAGACTTTGGCATGGATTTTTTTTAATAGGTTGCAATAATGGCTTGAGAATGGCTTAAAAATAGACAAATTTAGTGTTACTAAAAGTCTGTCATGATTGTTCATCTATTAAAAATAATTCGCTCACAGATAAAAAGTGCAAGAAATAAATAGCTGCAGACATTTTTGTTAGATTCTTTGCATTTTATGCATTGTAAAAATTCTACATGGAGATACCAATCTAAAATAAAAATTCTTCTTTCTGGAAGAAAGAAAACATATGGAATAAACTTTGACTAGAAGAGCATAAATCAGCTAAAATAAACATTTATAATGCTAGTGGGATGTGACCTTAAATGCAAGACTGAAGAGTGCTTCTGTAATTCCTGGTGGTAAACAGTATCCTTCTACTTTATCACGTCAATGGGCTCGAAACTGATGAAAGCAGTTGGTCTAAGTACAAATTCTCCTTTGCAGAAATATTTCTCCCCCATTTTGCAAACAGACTTTCCTGAAGTATGGTTGGTTTCTTAGCAGTTTTACCACTATGTTGGTCTGTGGATGTACCAGGCTAAAAATACCTGTTGTGTAAAACTGCTGGTCAGCATTTTGGAAGGATGCAATCTTTACACAGAAACATGTGTGCACAGGTTTGCAAATGTTAATGTAAAAACCAGCATGCAATTTTTGCATATAAATGTGTAGAAAGGTAGTGGTAAAAGAGTAGTAAGGGACTGGGTAACAAGCACTACCTAAACTGTTAAACTTGCCTCTTTACTGCCTAAAGGTTAAAGTTTTGGAGCTGGTCTTTGCAGTTATACCACCACACTAAGTACCACCTAACTAAGGTCAGAAGCTTAGTTAGATTCTCTTTCTGCAGTTACTTCTTCTTTAACACGGCTGTTAAGACTTGCTGGTGCAGTCTGCTATTGTGGGGACCTCTGGAGCAGTAGGTTTCAAAATTGAGATGAATGGATCTGTTCAAAGCTATTAGATTTTTTTTTAAGACTTCACCCATGCAGGCTACTGTGATAGTACACCTATGTTAAATATTCAGTTGAGGAATGTGAGAATTACACAAGTCGCATATATTTTTTCCAAATGAAAGTTGTTACTTTGATGTCACAATATTTCTGAAGCTAGACTTTTAAGCATGTGACTGTTTTTATCCAGATCCAGCTCTGCCATTCTCAACTTCATGGTGTAGCTGAGCCTCTGAGCGTGCATAATGAAGCTATTAGTATTTTACGAATTGAACTCTTTTTCTCTTGGGGGAGGGAGGGCTTCCTGAGTATGTTAAGCAAAGCAGAATTCATATGGCTGAATTACAGTGCAACTACTTATGCCCTTGAACTTTATGATCTGCTGCAAAAGACATGAGCATTTGTAAAGGTATGGGAAGAGTATGATCTGGGATCAGCACTCAATACGTCAAACATTAATTAAACCTGAAGAAATGTAAGTTTGTTATGGAAACAAAGAGAAACACAGAACAGAGTGTGCTGCAAGTCAGGTCTCAGAGATATTCAAGAATGCTGCTTTGAGAATCTTATCATCAGCTCCCAAAACACATTTGCTTAAAAGTTCTATAGTGATTTGTTTCTTCCTATAGTTTGAATTCTGTTTGGAAAATCCAGACTCCCTTTTCCTTTAAATTTCTTGATACGTATATGCAAGAGAAGGACTTGAAACTATGAAACCTAATGATACTGCTTTGGATTTTTAACCCTAATGTATATCACTTCTTTCATGGCTAATATTCTGGATCAGTGCTATATCTAAATTAAAAATGGGTGGATTCACTTGATAGTTTGCTGGTGGGTTTGTTGTGGAGTGTTTTTTGTTGATTGGTTGGTTTTCTTTTCAGTGGTGTTGTTGTGCATGGTGTGGTGGTGGTTTTTTTTTTGTTTTTTTCCCCAGACACAGAGGCTGTGCTCTTTTGAAGACTTTGATTTTAGCCATATCATTTTTGTTATCGTATTTTGAGGTATAAATTAGGCTTGTGACTTTTGGAAGTAAAATTTTAAACAATATATGTTCCTGGGCCTGAAGGACTGTTGTTCCCACCTCCCCTCCATCTTCCTTAGGTTTTATTTACAGGATATTATGCATGTCTTTACTCCTGTAATTTGCTGATTCAAATGGTAATAAACACATCCTTTGTGCTGGACAAAGAAGCTTAAAATCTGCATTCTTGTCCACATAACACACTGGCACATGAACTGAGTGGCTGCAAATTCTATGTGAGTATACTCAAGCATAACAAGTTTAAAAGTGCACGTGTGTTTTCTTAAACCTGCAGAACATGATACACTGTGAAGGCAGCAGTCGCTTGCATTTGCACAGAGAACACAGTGATAGACAGATGGGCTTTGAGAGCAGAAGTGACAAATATCATAAATTTCTCCTAAAGAAAAGTGCTATCATTTCTGCTACTTGCTTACATATGTTTTCAAGCATTACTGTCTTAAGTGTTGCTGATGCTGATAAGCGACATCACACTGATAATTCTGTTGCATCTTGGGGTTTTCAAGAAAGGGTTAAATTCTCCAAGATTTCTGTTACTCTGAATTCTTCTGATTCACACTCAATGGATGCAGTCAAAGCAAGATTGTTAAAGTCACCCTGATTATTGGACAGGTAATTACACTTTGAAAGAATGCTGGTTTTCATGTTTGTTTTTGTGTTTTTTTTCCCCCCTTTAGTTTTCTGTTGGAGCAGATTTTGTAGGTGTTATCTGTTTTGAAAAAGGTATTCTGAGCACAAGTGTGCACAGGCCCTTTTTAGATTGTTCCCACCTGCTATGAACTCTTTCTAGCTCAGGAAGGTGAACTCTCCTAGCAGTGTTCACTGAGAGCATTTTAAAATATGCCAGTAGAATTTTACCTACTAGACTGTATTAACTCTGTGTGTCTGTTGTTAGAAACCACTCTTCTATTAAATGAGACTGTTGAAAAAAACAGACGATCACCTCCCTTGTATCATCTGCAGTGTTGTAACCTCAAACATTAACAGTTTAATTTCTCTTGAACTTGGATACCACTTTACCAGCTTCTGCCTCCTGTTGTTTAGCTAGGAAGCAAACAAAGGGGTGCTCCTCAGATCAGAATTTTCATTCAGGAAAGATCAAGCAGAAAGATCACACAGGGCACCTGGATAAACTTGCTTTGGGCTTCTAGCTGCCATCCCTGAATGTGGGCTTGGGATTAATGCTAATGCATGTCTGTGTTTAAAGCAGGGTTCACACCCTCAACTGTCTGCACATCTGTTTCACCCTTGTAAACCTGTGGTTGATGTGATTATTCTTCCTAGTTGGGCTAAGGTTTGTGTTAACTTTCCAATCTGAAAAATATTTTTTACATCTGACTAAGAAGGTTTACTCTCTTTCTAGAGTTGTTTTCATGGTAACTGTAGATAAATGCCAACCTAAAATGAGTGATACTCACAAAATTTTTGCATCCAAGTAGTTGAGCTGTGACAAGCAACAGTGGGAACTACCTCACTTTCACTTGCCTGAAGCATTTGCAGGTCAAAAAATACCAAACCAACACCCCCCCCCCAAAAAAAAACCCCAAAACTGACCCCCTGCCACCCCCAAAATTAAATGTTCTTTATGATTTTCCTCTCCATTTTATTTCTTCAGTGAATGGTGCCTAAAGAGTATATTCTTTATTGGATGTGTACAATTACTAAAAGACGGTGTTGGATACTTCAATTAGAATAGGATCTCTAAATTCATGATTAAAGAGTAAATGTCAGTTTGAGACGTGGAGAAGGAATGCTATGTAGCCTGTGTGCATTAAAAGTCTTATTCAAACGTAATGCCTGTGATTTTGGTAACAATCTGTCATAGAGTACAGAGACTTGCAAAAAATCAAGCATTTGTTAGTGTGTTTTGGAGTTAAATGTTTTTAAGAATATTGAAACTAAAATGTTAAATAACTACTAGCCCTTGAAGAATCACCAAGCTTAATGTCACATTCTTAGGGAATGAATAGTTTTAAGAAGGAATCTAGGGGCTTTCTGTAACTTCTTTACCAATGGCAAAAGATAACTGAGAGATGGAAAACTGTAAGGGCACAGCAAAACATGTATAAATACTATGCTCATGGTCATCTTCTTTCTCTTAAAATGTACTCTAACGGTTTCATATGTTGTATATGACATACATGAGATAATTAACAGTGCTGATGTGCAGGGAATATCCAAATTACTTTTTTTCAGTTTGGTAGGTAGCAGTGTAAGATGTTTATAGTCCTTGGAAGGGAAATGGACTAAATGCAGACTGCTTCTCATTTTAGGCATGATGTTGACTATGGTTTTTTTTTATTGTAAAAGGGAGTATTGAGAGGTAACAGCAGTGGACCTGATCTTTGTGTATGTTAATTGTAGCCTGTGCTAAGGTGCTATCTGCATGGGTAGCTCTGAGCTTTTCTGTCCATTGTAAAACAACTTCTTTTTTTTTTGTTCCTGATGTGCAAGTGTGGAAGGCAAAAAGCTCAGGCGATGACATTACTGTCACCTGCTTAAAACAGTATGAAGTTCTTCAAGAATCGGCATAATCTCCAGGGTTCACTGTTTTCCATGAAAGCATTTATTTCAGTCAAAATACTTCACGTTCTTCCCCACACAGACATTTCAAGAAAAGTTTAAAAACATGCCATTTTAAAGGGAAACCTTACCTTTCTTTACAGATATACCTACTTCTAAGTAGATAACACTACTGTGGAATCAAATCCATACACCTTATTAAGCACACAGGATTCACACGAAAGCTAAATAAACTGAGATGCTTCTAATAAAAGATGCAATCAGTACTGTTTTATTATTGGTGAACAAGCCTTTCTGTTCACTTTTTTTTTATTTTTAATTCATCATTTTGTCTGGTGTCTTTCTCAATAACTGACCCTTTAATTATCTTTAAATTAAAACCTAAAATAAAGTCTCTTGGCTTTTTAATTTTCTTTCATTTTATATGTAAGATTTGCCCCCTCGGAGCGAGGAGAAACGATCTTGCCCATCTGCTTGTAAAAGCATGATGAATCTTTTGAATATGCGAATGTAAGATCTGTTGTTCAAGATGTCATGTTTTTCCCTCTGTTGTTAGCTAGGAGACAACATGGAATACCCTGATTTACCTGTGTAATCCCAGTGTGTCTCAGGTGCCAGGACTTGCTGTTGAGATCAGCATGTCTCCTGTCAGAAATGGTTGGAGTGAGACAGGGACGGCATGACCACTGGGCGCAAAAAGCTGCAGAGGTCAGGTTTCAAGGACAGCCAGCATGGCAGTGATGGGGCAGTGACAAGTTGTCAAGCGAGCAAATATAAAAGCAGGGTTGGGAGGGAGGGAGGGAGGAGGGAAAAATCTTGTCATTTCTGATGAAATATTCAGTGTAGCAGGTAGCAATGGACTGAATGGATTACACTTATGAGTTTGGTGGTTGTTTCTTAGGAGTGGTGGAGAGCTGATTGCTCACGTGGAGATGCTCAGTGGTTGTGAATACTTTGTTTACTAGCTTGATGATGCTCCACAAGAGATGTCCATCATAAATAGACTACTCTAAATATTTGATTAAAATAAATATTACACTCCTCTTTATAACAGTAACAACATCAGGCTCAGGTAAAGCACATTTTGGAGCCCTAAACTGCTGTTAAGTAACTTGTATAGATCCTTAAGTTGCTATGGAGTGATCCATCTTAGAAGAAATTTGGAAGAAAATTATAATAATGATGACAGTATTGAGTGATTGTAAATAATCATAATTAACAACTCTGCTGTGTTATTTTTTTGCTTTGTTTTCAGACACTTTTTGCTTTATTTTTATTTTTTCATATTTTATTGAAGTGAAACACTTCTGTTTGTAGTTCTGTGTATTCCATAGTATATGAGATAATAACATACTTTATTTGTCCCTGAAACAGACCATGTAATATGGTGACTTTTATATTCTGGCATATTTTCAGAGTTCTTGATACCAGTTTTCTTAGTGGTAAGAACATTCTACTACATGCAAATTATTCCTTGGGTCTGTATTACTTTCACCAGCCTGCACATGTGTACATGCGCACTAATTCCGTGTATATATGTAGAATAAATGTTAATTTAAGCTTGATCAGTGTAATCTCATTAGGAATAAATACTACAAGAGGTGTATTGTGATTCCTACTGAAGTCCTTGAATAGTTTGCTATAATATGAGGAAAAATGGTTTATTTGTCTGCTGAAGGAATGCCTGCATATTCTGCTCTGTAGAATTCAGCAATTTAGCAATTGCAGTTCTTGTTTGTTAATGTGCAGCTTTATTCTTAAATTAGTAAACATGATCAAATGCTTTATTGTGGTTATATATGGAAAAATGTTTTGAGTATGTGGTCTGTATTAGATTTCTTCAGGGTATACTTTTAACTGCCATCATTTACTTCTAAAGTTTAACTTTTAGTTTCTTTACATGAGGGAGCAGCTGTATATTGACAACTAGTGACACTGAAATGAGAAATACAAAGTTCTCTTTACTATCCTACTCCCCTCTTTCTGTCTAAACCAATTTAATGATTTTTTAATTCATCTGCAGCTGCTCAGGTTATAGTTGTGGTAGTGGTGGGACAGAAGGAATAACAAGAGTCTAAATCCATAGTCAGTAAGTCAGTAGTTAAAAATGGATGAATATTACATTTTAGTCTTACAAAAATAGGCTTAGTTGCTTGAGAACATAGATAGAAGAATTAACATTTCCCCAGGCAAAATGGTCTTGGAATGAAAAGAGAAAATAAGTTTAAATGAAAACAAAGCTATGGAAATGTTTAATGATTCAACGTAGTTTTGTCTCATTAAAGACCAACATAGCTGAAGAGTAACCTTAAGAGTTTCAACATAAAAACAGATGCAAGAAAAAAGACAAAAGTCGGTACCTAAAGGGAATGAGAGTAGCTGGTGTGGGGAGCCCTTCAACTGGGATCTTGCCCATTTGAGGGCTGCTAAGCATCAGCATCTTTTCCACAGTAATGCTTGAACTATGCTTCCAGCCAAATCACTGTGTCTGTCTCTTGCTGTGGATTTTTGGCAGTGGATTCTCAGAGTTGCAAGCTGGCTTTCACACTGCTGTGTGCTCTCACTCCCTGCTGATGCACGCTGCAGGTGATAACACAAAGATATCAAAGACTTTTCCTTCAGCCTCCCTCTCCAGAGCTTCATGTTTTCCAAGTGAAAAAAGAATACTGGAGCAGAGGTTTTTGAGATGGAGTAAAGCAAAAGCCTCCAAAAGATATGTGTTGAAATCCAGCAGAGAAGTTGTTCAATATTGATAATCTGGTAATGTGATATGCTCTTTTTTTTTCAGGATACGACTTGGAAACTGAAGTGCCCGCAAAAGAGAATTTGGACTTTCATTTTTAAAATGCAGATTTCAAGCCTTTTCCTAGCAGAAGTTTCCTTAAAAAAATGTAAACTTATGCTTCCTGTGAATGGAAGACCTTTTCAGTTACCCCATTATGAAATATGAGAAAGAGGAATTATGGAGAACACTCACCTCCTGCTCCAGAGAACTGCCCATACCCCTCTATACCTCCTGTTCTTCACTGATAAATTAGGCACCCATTAGCCATCTATACGTTTGCATATAGTCCTTGAAAACTGTGAGAACTACCCATTAGTGGTGACTTACAAATAGTCTATTTTTCGATATCAAGTACTGGAGCTGATTTGTTTAAAATTTAACATTCAGAGCTGCTATGCACTTCTGTTATCTGCTATGGGATGTGGTGGAGTCTCTAGTAATTGTCTTAGAGAGTTAATATGCTTCCACTTTTGTTAGCTTGGTTTTTGCTACTAGAATAATCAAGTACCTGAAATTTTTACACACATATTCCTGATGGTTCTTGTTGCCTGTCTTCACCTTGTCTTCACAAGCTGCTTTTTCCACAAGTAAGTGATAAAGTGCCAGCCAGGATCGTCTTCAGGGTCACTTTGGAATGGGACCCAAACTCATTGATGTTATCGTGGCTAAGAAAGAAATCAGATGCATCTTTGAAAATCTGAATGTAAATTTGTAGAGAATTTGGCAAAAGCATCATGTCACCAAGTCCTGTTATTGTTCAGTGGAATTGTGTCAGAAAAAAAGCCACCTCGTAGGTAATGTGTGTTCTGGCTTGCCAAACTAGTTAAAAAATGTCTCTTTAATCATCTGCACTATAACATATTCAGTAGTGTGTACTACTAATAGAATAAATGAAAAATGTATTTCTTTAACACTGTCATATCTCTCTCTGACATGCATCTTGAGATGATTTGCAAATGCTTAGTTGTATAAGTGGCTTACAGAGGGAAATCAGTTAGCCTCTAATATCATGCTGATGCATGGCCAGTTGCTTGAACCCATTAATGAACTAATCTCTGATACTCTAGTAAATGGTATTCTTGCTCTTGCATGCTGTACAATTTGTTTCAGGTAAAATCAACATTAAAATAAGAGAATTTAAATGGATTATAGTACTTCTACATTTTTCTCATATGTATTTTGAGAGAAATTAGGAAGATTGCCATCCAAAGTAAAAATCTTGTTGTACCTCTTTTTCTCTTGGTAAGGCAAAGTTATTAGAACATATGCTTTGCTTTTGGCTGACCACTGAAGATAAGTGGCACCTTCTACATAGAGAACAGTCTTTTAAAACAATATACCAGGACACTTGTATTAAACCCAGGGTAATTTTTCTTTATTTCCCTTTCTATCATCACTGATTATGAAAATAGTTCTGTGGAAGTATAGATTCTCTCTCCCTTATAATCAGCTACCTCCTGCCTGATTCCTTAATTAATGACATAATTCAGTGTTCTGGACATCACAATCACTTCCAGGGTAGTGAAATATGAGCAGAGCTGCCTGGAATGTGTATAATGAACCCCCCAGGTGAAGGTCATGCCTCTATTGTGTATTCCTAGAAAAAACCATGCTGTCTTGATCTAGATGATTTTCATTTTTAGATTAGGAGGGTTCGGTTGTTCTTTCTTTAGAAAGAGAACAAGTATAAAATTTCCTAGGAGCAGAAAAGATCCTCCTCCTTAAACCACTTCAGAAGTCTTTCTTTTAATGCACAAGTCAATAGTGCTTCCTACCAAAAAATGCAGTAGAGAATCGAATTAGCATGTGCCACCTCTGCCTCTTTTTTTTTCTTTTTTTTTTTTTTGGTAATCTGACAGTCAGACCAGAGCTGAGAAGTTTCAGTGTTACAATCTGTAGTGGTAAACCATTTATCAGCAGTTTTGTCTAGCTTTACTTTTAAGGTTTTTGGCTTGTCTATTTAAATGTCAAGGGCAGGAGCGAGAGAGCAGTTAGTGCTTTATTCTACAGATCTTGACAACCAAGAGCTAGAGCCCATGGGGAGGAAAAAAAAAATCCCAACCAGCCTAAAATCATGCAGTGTTTTAGTGGAGTTTATTTAAATCACATATGCTTTCCAGAGTATAATTTTTCTTCTAGGCTGTAGAGATGTTTCCAGTAGAGGTCCACAATCCTTTACAAAGCTTCCCTAGAAATCCCCAAACCTGCTGTTCTGTAGCTCTTCAACTTTCAATCTGTTGTATAGTGCTGTTATCTAGTATTGAGAATGTAAATTAAAACATTTCCTCAGTGAAAAGCCACTACAGTACGTGCAGAGCTCCTGTGATTCTGCAAAAGGAGTGCCAAGGCACTTTGCATCCTGTCTGAGCTTTTCCACAGGACATATAAGATATACAGCTTGTATTTGAACTGCCTCTGGTAAGGTCAATCTTTTCAACTTGCTTCCTGTATTGATAGATTTGTTCTAATGTGTGTTCCCAAACTTAGGCAAAATGATGCAGTTTCCTCCAACTGACCATCATTCCCTAATCTTTATGTGTACTGTTGATAAAGATGTGAGGATAAAGGATACTTCACATGTCTCAAATAAATGCAACAACTTTGAAGACGTGTATTATTGGCTAATTAAAAAAAGAGTTGTGAGTAGGCCTGATGAATACCTTAGAAAATAACTATCTAGTGCTTGTCATAATGTTTTACTTTTTTTTTTTCCCTTGAGAGTTACTGTGTTGGCTTTTCTAACTGAATTACCTCCAGTTTAATGTAGCTGGTGAGAACAGAGACAGATTTCATTAAATTGACAGCTTACAAACTTCCTCCTTTATGTTCTTGAAAGAGTTAAAAAGTGTATTTTGCCATGACTTGTTGGGGTGGGGATTAGGTTTCTGAGAGGGCAAAAAAGACTTTCAGCAAATAGATTCTCTCCATGCTGAAAAAAAGATTAGTAATGTTTCACATGAGTCTTAGATTATTTCCTTGTATTTATAAAATGGAGAATTGTTGGATTTTTTTTTTTAATTTTTTTTTTCCCTCCTGTCTACTCCAGGTCTCTGAACACGTTTAGTTAGGCACTGCTTATATCAATATGTAATTTGGATATAGCAGCTGCAATTTTTGATTCCTATTTCTTTTGAGTTCCTTGTCGAGTACTAAGTAGCTAGGGAATGGCTCTTATAAAATTATACATTGAAAGCAGTGCAAGCGCAATGGAAATATTAATGAACATGATTGTTTTGACACATAAGAATTAGAGCATGTTTAAATATTATACATAGTGTATGAACTGCTGGCATTAAATTAGAAGCATGAGATTTTTTTTTTCTAGGAAATATAGTTCAAGTTTTTCTCAGACTTAGAAAGGTCAGTTTACTTAGGTCAGCTTCTGAGCCCTTTTAAAGTCTCAGTATTTCAGATTAAAGGCAGCCAAAGGGACTGCATGTAAGGGGGGGTTTGGTGAACTCTAAAGCTTTGTGATGTCTGAATTCTAAAAAACAGGTTAATCCACCCTAATTTGCACTACATTCCATTTGTATGTTGATAAAGTGAAATTTATAGTTGCTTTTTGGCAGTGTTCAAATTTACACTTGGCATATTCTATACTTTTGGCATAATATATACTCTTTTCTCTTTTGACCGTTTTTTAAATACAAATAACAGTAGAAATACAATGCATTTGTCTGATGTCCTAAAATAAAATGCAAAATTTACAGGGTTGTAAAACTACGGGTTAGAAGAGATTTAAAGGATCTTGAGCCAGGACTGTTTTCAGATGTTTGTATGGGAATGTGTGGGATTTTCAGGATGTTTTATGCTAAGAGCTTTTCAGGGTATTTGTTTAGTAATACTCTCTGTTGTGGTTTTTGCATGTCTTATGAATTGTCCTTGTTCTCAATGGCTAGATGTGATCCCAAACTTTAGTGGTCAAATATGTCTTTCTAGAAAGTAGTTAAAATATTCAGCTATGACAGGAACAGTCAGTGAGCTGATGAGTATATATCTTCTTGCATTTGGGCTTCAGGATGGAACTCTATTTCTTAGACTTGTTAATGGAAGCTTTTTTTTTTTTTAAGTCTAATAGAGTTTATATGAGATAGGGAAATGCGTGCAGGAAGCACTTGACCTGCTTTTAAAATTACTATTCTTTATAATTTCTTTAATACAATTCACACTCTTAGTGTGTCCTGTTTTTGAAAATTGAGAAACCAAATATGATTATTCATCAGCTCACCCATCTGTTGGCAACTCGAAGCAAAAATGGCATCTCAGTATACCTAGATCAGACTGAGATATGTGAATTGCTGGTTAATACAGGTTTCTGTATTAGAACAGCGTATTGTTAATAAGGAAAAAACATCATAGTAGAAGGCAGCAAACAAGGATAGAAGAGCAAAATAATTAATTTACAGTTCTTTAAAAATATTATTTTTTGAAATTTGTGAGTTTTATTTACGTAAACAAAATTTTCATCAAGTTTCTATTCTGAAGTCCATTGTTTTCAAGCAATAGAGTGTCCCTTGTGTCGTGTGTCAGTACAGACAACCTTATTCTACTGACTGTCATGCATGCAAGCTGTAGGTTCAAAAGCTGGACAGAGTAGAACAGGCTCTGTCAGGATTGTACACAGATTTTTCACTGTATTTGGATTTGGCTCTTGGTCTATTTTTTTTTCTCAAGCTCATGTATCTGACATTCTGCTCAAGAATTTTAAGAATTTCTGCAGCCAATAGCTAAGATGCTTTCTAATAGTTTGCTTTTGGTTACCCAGATGATTACTCAACCTTTAAAAACTTCTTCATCACTCTTAAGAAATTCTCTTTGAAACATTTTAAGGAGTCTGAAATTGAGCTTTCCTTGGCAGTATTTCACTTGAAGTAATGTGAGAAGAAAAACATTTGTCATACATGACTTAACTGCTGAAATGTCACAGAATCACAAAATGGTTTGGGTTGGAAGGGATCATCTAGTTCCAACCCACCGCCAAGGGCAGTGGGATTTCCTCAGTGTTGTGCAGTATCAGGATGATGTGTCCAAGCCCAAAATATCTATATGGAATATTTTGGGATATCTTTTAAAATTAATAGTTTCATCTTCCCTTTTCCTCTATAAACTACATGCTTTGTCAGGTGAAGCTTGTAAGTAAGTTCCCCCAGAGGATGATTTAGGTGCTTAATTAACTTTTTTGAGTTGTATCTTAGATTATACTCAATCTGTGTAGCAGATGCAAGCTCACCCAGAGTTTCTGGTCCTCATCAGTAGTCCCAACGAGAACTTGGTTGTTGAACTCCATGGTGTTAGCTTGTAGGAGCAAAGGCTGAGAAAGATGAGGGGATCTTGGCTTTTACTGTGAGACAGGAACTTAAAGTTTCTGGGTGAGACAGTTACTTACCTGCACCCAGAAACTTTAAGTACTCTGTGTTCTGTAAGTTAAAAATAGTTGTAGTTGTTGCTGTGCAGGGATCAAAATTCTCACAGCTCTCTTAGGTTTCTGCTGTTTACCACTTTCTGTGATTTTGTTTTCACACTGCTTTAACAAGGTAGATTGGAAAAGGAGAGTAGTGAGTAAAAGTGTGTAGATGAGCTGCTGTACCTGGAAGAACTCTGTTGCAGGAGAGTAACTTGCTTCCTCCAGAAGGTGTTATCTACAGATATGAACTTATCTAATTCCTTGACTTGAGAGAAATGGTTCATTCTCTGACTGGAGTTGAGGCCTTGGTCAGGACTGAACTGATGGTTCCCTGGTGAGTCTGTTGAAGTCCTTGGCTACATATCCATATGTAATGGCTTTGCTTCACAGCAACCAGTCTTTTATCAGTGGGAGGCACCTGTGGAAGGAGCCATGTGACCAGGACCACATGGGTTTATGGTGGTTTATTACGTTACTTACAAGATGATGTTAAGAGTAAAGCTGTTTTAGCTTTTGTTTATATTATTTTTATTAAGTCTATTGGCTGTTTTCAGATTGGTTTTAGCTATTTATTGTTTTTCCTAAAATGATATTTTGATGCTTTTTTTTTTTTTTTCCTCTCTGCTGTTGCTCTTGATGGGTTGATATTTATTGGAATGCAGGAATCATGGTGAGGATATTGATCTGTGTTGGTATTTTTTTTTTCATTTCACACGGTCATTTAGATTGAGCCATCTGCCTGCCTAATAGTAGGAATGCTGAAGAAAGACATTTTCTTTTCAATTCACGTATGATTTGTACTTTCTGATAGAGGTTATTCACTTGCAAATACTAAGAAGGAACTGTGATTCCGTAACATTAGCTATAAAAATGTGAAAAATAAATTCTGTTCCTCCAAAATATTTTCTTTGATGTTGGTTGTCACTGCTCCACTATTGATTCAAACTGGCATATAAAGCGCATCTTTTCTGTAATCACTGCTGCAAGTGGGCAAGTGAAAGGACCATCTTTATTCCACTAATTTTTTTCACAGTTAATATCAGAAAAAATGTTTTGATAAACGCCCTCCATCCAAGGATCTCAAATGCTTCACAAGAGGATTTTGTAGCAGTGTTGCTACATGTTGCTATGTATTGTTGATCAGAGGAGAGAGCAGAATGTATCTCCTGGAAAGTTGCCACAGGCTGACAACTCCACAGCGAATCCATGTAAGAGTGCAGATGCAACCTATATAATTTGACTCCTGCTTTAGCTATCTAAACATTTCTTTTTTTATGATTTTATTTTTTTTTTTTAGCAAAATTTATGCATTTGAAACAAATCCTCAAAGTCTGAAACCAAGTGAGAATAAAATATTTTGTGTCCACTCTGAGTGATTAGGTGGAACAATAATGAAGGGAGTAGATGAAGTGGTGAATATGGTTTAGCCTGATCTCCGTTATATTTTTTAATCCCTGTGGAAGGCACAGCTACCTGTAAATGACAAAGGGAGGAAGTTTACTCCTAGTAAACTCAACAGTTTCATCTGTGTAGGAATTGGGTATGGACTATCATAATGAAGGCTACAGCAGATTCTCTAGAGAGGTGTCATGGATGAGTTTGGCTTTTATGAAATAGCAGGGGAGTAAAGAGGGTAGAGATTGTTCTACATGATACTGCTGACCTCTTTCTCCTCTAGGCTGAAACATTGTTTTTTCCTGGATTCCTTTGAGAATCTGGGGGTGGGAAGTATTTGTCCACATCTTTCTGAAGTAACACCACGACGAAGTTCTAGACATTGACTTTGTTGCTCATAATTGTACTCTTAGGAGGAAAATTTTTCCTTTGACTGTAGAGGAAATCCATGCAGTCTGCTAAATGAAACAAGTTTTGATTGGTATGAATTTCACTAATGCAGTTAATTTAAATCCTTCAGTAGTTTTACAGCTAAACAACATGGGTAAATCTGGTTCACGTTTATTTTCTGCTAACCTGTGTTTTTCTAACCTGTTTGCTGTCTCATTCTTTCCCAAAAAATATCTGCAGTTAGTTTCTAGCCCTGCATTTCTGGGCATGCAGTATGGTTCACTGTAAAATTTTTTGTTCTTTGTAACTTTTTAATCCTATAGCATAATGTGTCTCAATCTCTAGATTATCTTCTGTCTCCAGTGGAAAATGGTGAGGAAAACAGACTCCAGTGCTGCAAATACTTCTGCTTGTAGTTACTTCTGCAAGTAATTCCTCTGAAATCAATAGAGAATGTTCTCAGCAGTAAATTTAAGTAGTCTGAAAAGTCTTACAGAATAAAGGCTAATGCTGAGGAACATTACAGAACATTGTATGACTTCATTATGAAGGGCATCACCACAAAAAAGAGACCCCATCTTAAATAATGGCTAATGAACTTAAAACAGTAAGTCATTTTATAAATAATATGATTTCCTAATTGTTCTTTATATTCTATATCTTTTTTTTTAAGACATGAGCATAAATATTCCAATTTTGAAATAATGCTTGTTTCAAGATCACATACACATGAGAAAATCAGCACTGACCTTTGATAGGTTCTATACAATGTTCTCCGCCCTTACTTACTATTTTCCATGGCTGTTTCCCACCAGTCGGTATTACTTCATTCAGCTCCACTTACAATTCCTTCCCAACCCAACTGGCAACCAGCTGATCTAGTGGGTGTGTAGCTGTGCTATCCAATAGCATTTCTTTTGAATTAAATAAGTGGCAAAAAAGTATTTTATAAGTGCATCTTCTTAAACCAAATAATGCAGTCAATAAGTGTACTTTGAAAAGTAGCTCTGACTCAGGACTTCAGTAAGTTACAGTTTGATCAGCAAGAGCAAATTATGTGTGGAAGCACATTTGTAAATTTAAGTAGAAACCACTCCCATATATCTGAGGTTTGGGTTTTGGCCTGCTTTTTCATAGCAACAGTTTGTATTTAATGTACTTTTTAATTTTGATAACGTAAACTTTCTGTAGCCACAGCTTTTGGGCTAAATTGTTCTCTTGAGTATTTAGGAGGCTTTGCGTGCAGCTGAAGAGGAAAAGAATTGGCCCAGATTATTTATTAATTTATGTGAAATCATAAGACAAAAATACAAGAAATCTCTTTCCAAATCCTCAAAGGTTGAATCATGACTCAGTATAAACATCCGTGTAAAGAGAATGGAGCCTGAAACATATGGCTGAGGATACTGTGGGCTGGAAGACACAGCTGCAAAATGCTGATTCCTACCTGATGAAACTCTTCTGTGTAACAACTTGCAGTTTGTGTTTGAGGCCACAAGTTTTCATTATACAGCTATGAAGGATCGGGAGAATTAGTAAAGTAAAAAGGAAAAAAAGTTCTACTTCTTTTTAAATAGTAATTTTTATAATGCATAGTTGACAGCCAATAGAAATATAATATTACAAAACTGAGGTGGCAGATATGTATGAATACCATTAAATACAATTTTATAATGAAAATTTTGTCTTATGAAGGTGAAACTTTTAGATCATATTAGAATTCTAAATTTTTTATGCATAGCAATCAAATGACCTCTCCATATTGCCACATAAAGTATAGATTTAAAGTTAAATGATCCAGTCAGTCATTTAACATTTTCCTAGGGTCATCTTATGCCCATATCTATAGATGTTTACATATGGTTCTCTTCCTTCTGCATTTGTATTATTTATGTTTTAAGATTTAAAAAAGAATGACACTTTTTAAAAGTATTTTTAATAGTCTTTGTTTATTGCTAAAATGTAGTGTTCCAGGCTCTTGCTCTAATGATTTTTTTCACACTGCATTGATAATTAAATTCATTCATTTTCCTGGCTGCACAATTCTTTTAAATAAAAAGTTATGGGTAATAATACCTATTACGTTAAAAGTACAGAGGAGAAAAGGGCAGATCCACAGCTTTTAGTTCAAGGAGAGCCAATGGGTTTTGCAAGTTACAGGTTTCAATAAAATCAGAAATCTTGAGTAATTTCATCTACAGCATAGTAACAGTAGGTCTTGAAGTGTTATTTTGCTTTTCTTGTATTATAATGCATGCAATATTTTTTCCACTGAAACAGGAGCTGCGTGTGATATGTGACCCATTTCAGGATATTTATTAATAGTGATTTTAGTGATGGTACAAAGTACTGGTCATCTTTGATGACTGGAGACAGTTTGTGATTTATTTTTTTTTTTATTCTCCTTCTGCCTGTCTTTCTCTTTACCTTTAGCATTTTATTTGTGTTTCTTCTCTTGATAGATTCTCAGTTCTTTTCTAAACTTAATAGTGCTGGTAGAGTTATTGGAGTAGAGTATTGAGGAGGCCTTTGATGGAGTTGGGCCATTTAAAAGCCAGTTTGAAGATCTTCCTTTCTGCCTGCATTCTGGCAGGTGTATGGAATGCAACAAGTCTTCCTTCCACTTCACTCACCTGTTGGAGGGCTGATGATACAACTCTCTAGCAGCACTGTGCTCCATCATCTCTCATTGTTGAATATTGATCATGAAAATGTGCTTAGGCTGAGTACTGCTACCCAGCCATCTCATTTTACAACGACATAATAAGAATAGGATGTCCCATTTAGAGACTAAAGATTTAAAATTTCCATTATTTCTGAAGTTGAAAATGTTTTGTTCCTGACATTTTCTTACTTAAAAAATGCCTGCTACCTCCATTAGCTTTAGTAAATCTCATCAAACATCTCATAACTTTTCATATGTATCTGTAATTAGTGTGGATGTTTCTTTGGGTCTTCTTATTTCTCCAACTTGTTAAGAACACATGAATGACTTTAGTAAATCTCATCAAACATCTCATAACTTTTCATATGTATCTGTAATTAGTGTGGATGTTTCTGCTTTGGGTCTCCTTATTTCTCCAACTTGTTAAGAACAAATGAATGACTTAAAGGAGATCTGAGCAATAATCACTGATCCCCAAGTTGAACAGTGGTAAGACCTGTACTAGTGTCAAGTGCCAACACTGATGCATTTGAAAAGGCAAAGACTGAGATGCTGTACCAGACACATCTCCTGTACTAAAGGAACAGGATCCCTGTATGTTCTCCCTGTTGTCTAGGGTCCATCACAGAGGGAGTCATGAGGGAGCCCAGATAATCTTTTTAATTCATCTGCTCATACATTCTGGTATTATGATTTCCTGTCTCAATTATTTCTGTGAGACATGCCTGAATGTTTCTTTCAGAGATAAAGACAAGGGTGTAACTTACATTCAGTTCCTGCTTCTGCTCCTATGTTGGTGTAGATAATGAACTCCCAGATGCTGAATCTTTGAGTTTGTCAGAAGTTGTTAGTCAAATCCTATAGGAGTACTGAAAGCATTCCTCATGGAAGTCTGGAATCAAAGTACGTTTGAATCAGCATCATGAAGTTGGATACATGGTTCCTGTTTGGGCTGACTTCTAATGAAAAGCTTATGAATTAAAGAGAGTCAGTAAGAAAGAGAAAGGGCAAGTGAGAGGAACTGGTCTCAAAAACATCAAAATGATCAAATCCAGAGAAATTTAAGCTAATTTTTAGTAAATATATTGCAATGGAAATCAGATAATTAAGTAGTCTGATATTAAACAATTTTGTTAATATTGGCAAAATGACTTTTCTAAATGGTACATTGCAAATGAGTGAACTGAAGTGAATGTCTTGTTGAAACTCTTATGGTGAATTTGATGTCAGTAATTCTAACAGGGAATTTGACCTCTTATTGCATTATTGCATCTAGACCACACGTGTGTATGTACATCTGCTTGTTTCAAGCTATAGTTTTCTACTTTTTAAGGAATTACAAATGCTTTTGATACAGTCTCCAAGTATGTGCTAGAGAACCTTTTGATTCGTGTGAAGGTGTGGGGACATAGGCATTCCTTTCTGCACCCTTTCCTGTAAACAACGTTTGTCCAGTTTTTAAAGCTTGTCTAAGCTAAAAATGCAACATCTTATTGTGGAATATGAGGAAATTTTAATCTGTTATCTTGATCTGTTGTCAAGAGAGGGAGGAAGCACTCAAGCATCACTGCCTTCTCTGAAAGGTGAGAATCAGTTGCCTCCTCCTGAAGCATATGCATGGATGGGAGAGGACGTCTTACTGTTGTAGTAACAGGCCTCTCCTGTCACCTGCAATTTTCTTGACAGAAGGAGCTCGGGGTGCCCTTTGTTTCTTCCCCCTTTACACAGTTAAAGGTCTTTTTAGAGTCTGATGTTGGCTGCTGTTATGTGGAAAGGCTAAAGGGCCTCTGGTGTCTGTTCAAGAAGCCCTGCAGCTACCTGCCTGTGAGCCTGCACAGGACTGCTATAGGTACAATTTGCAGCCTTAGATTTCCTTTCAGCCTGCACGAGGTGCCCTGCCTCACAGAGTGATTTATGTTGAAAAACAGTAAATTTCTTTCCTAAAAAGAAATCTATTCCCTTTTTGCATGTTTGTAAAATCTAAGTACCAAGACTGTATATCACACTACTGCAAATATTCTTCACAAATCCTCCATAAGTTTGCTTTGCCGAAGTGCACTGAAATTTAGAGAAAAAGGGAACATGTTGGAGAATCCTTTGGGGATTTGACATAACTCAGTACATATTCCGTTCTGAAATGTGATTTTATGTTACCTTTGTGAAAACCCAGCTTTTGTATTCAGTATTGTGTCTATCCTAATGACTAGTTATTTCCCTGCTTCCTCAACAAAGAAATAAGAAACAAGAAGAAATTATCCAGTTGGTGGTAAAATCAGTGCAGGCATACTTTCAGGAACAGAATTACTACAAGTCTTGTTTCTTTGATGAGGGAGTTTTGTAAATTAGCTCATTTCTGTATTCTTGCAACAGAAGCATGCAGAGACAACTCTATGCTGTAGCTTCTGCATTGACAAATAACCGTTCTGCATGGTTTTGGTTCTAATCGCTTATGGGGACAAAGACAACTCGAGTAAGGGAAATGTTCTTACTGAAGGTGTTTGTGTAACTATGAGTGCAGGTAGAGAGATCTGTCTTCTGTGCCAAGTGCTATCGTTTCCTAATATTTCTAGTACTTGATCTGTGTTCCAGTGAGTTGGTGTTTCAGTGTATCTCTTGCTTCACAATTTCTCAACTCTTCTTTGTGAGCAATGAATGTCAGTAAAAAGGGCAAAACCATCCCCCAGCAAATTAACCTACTTAAACCTGGAAGATATATGGCAACGTTATACTTCTTCATATCTAGAGTCTTTTTGCAGAAGTTAAAGGAATAATATATTAATTTGCTTTATGTTAGTGTAATGCACTATTTTGAACAAGAATGTGTCAAATTCCTCTCATTTAAAATATCTAAAGGGCTACTAAAATGATTATTCCATAAAAATAAATTACCAATTAGCAATTCAGGAATAGAATCACAAGCTTTATACTTAAAGCTTATGCTTATGGATTTTTTAAAATACTAAGTTGTTGTTCATTTCAGTCTTAGAAATATTGTATAATTAGCAGCAAGATAAATGTTCTTTGTCTAAGAAGCAGCTGATTGTTGGTAATATGAAAAAGTCTTACCCTTTACTTTTGGAATTCTAATAAAGAAAATTTGGGTATACAATTGATAGCTGAAATTGTTCAGTGAATAGATTTCACCTATTTGCATACAATTGCAAAAGTACAACTTCAGCTATTTTGGAAAGCTTTAGGAATAAATTCCCCAGTTTTCTGTGATTTTTATAAAATCAGGTCAAAGGGATTTTCAGTTGAAAACAATACTCTGTCGCAGTATCTGAAACTCATGTCTAGGACATTTATAAATCTAGCGTTCATTTGAGTAAAGTTCCAGATCATAATGAATGGTTTAGACAGAATTATCATCAATTTCCTACAGGTGCAGCTGTGGAAATCTACGACTTCAGTCAAAAACTCTGCCAAGTCTCACTGCACTGTCATTTTTTACATTGAGATTTTGCTGAAAGTAAAAAAAAAAAAAAAAGGGGGGGGGGGGAAGACCAAAAAAAAAAAAGACAATTCTGTAAATGTCTTTGCATCACTTCTACCTTTGGGTGGTGCTTTTGAGCAGTGCTGCACTGTTGTTTCTGTTTGAAGAATTTAACAGTGTTCGTATTTTTGTACATTATACTAACACAATATTTCTTTCAAGATATTATGGAGTTAAAATTGCACTGTGTGTTTTAACACACATTACAACAACCTCTTAAGGCAAAAAAGTAAATTCATGCAAATGAGTTATGGAAAGTGGAAAGATTTGTGCTGCTTCATTCATTGCAGAAATACTTATTGGGAAACAGGCATTTTCCTTTTGTGGGCTCTGTATGCTTACCCAATCTCATGCAGTAGTTATCTTTTAAATACTCCTCTTAAAGGGATTATAAAAGGGTGTGAAAAAAGAAGACATGATTGATATAGCATGTCTTACTTATTTACTTCATTTCACTTGTGTCTGTAAAATATTGTCAATATAGCTCATTCATGTTGCTTTACTAGTATCTGAAAAATAGAATAAATGAGAAACTGTGTATTATTGAGTTAGTGGTACATTTCCTAGTTTTATAGGACTTAATATGCCACTGGCTTTCTTGGATCTTCCTATAAGACACTGCAATTAAACCCCAGTAACTTTCAATAAAAATATAATACTGATCCCTTTGAAGAATTCCCAGTGTACTAAAAAAGTGAAGTTCTAACTAGCTAAATCCTTGTCCCTTGTGAAGCCAAGAGGCCAGAGTTTCTTCTGTCTTCAGACACAGAAGCAAACAACTTACTCATTTCCACTATATCTTCCTGCAAACTGACAAGTCTCTGTCTCTGTGACTTAGGAAACCACTTGTTGCCCACAAAGTCTTTTTGTCATGAAGCCATAGAAACCTAAATCCTGAGGGGT
>NW_008587454.1:68150-110650 GCF_000691845.1 Merops nubicus | reverse complement strand
AAGAAGAAAAGTGAAAGTATCTGTTTTGCCAAAAAAAATATGCAAAATGCTGAAATACATTGGAATTATTCTTAAAGTAGCCAATGTTAGCTCAGTAACCCCATACAAGAATTTATGTTTTCAGATTGTTATATACCCACAGATGTGCCTCACACTGATACCCTTGATTTTGCTTCCAGTTTTTTCTTTTGAAACTTGTTGGTAAATCCCTGTTTCAGAAACACAAACTGTGTTGTAAAAAGATTAGATTATCCATATTTAAGAGTGTTTTTGGAAGCAAATACAGGCTGTCTCCCTGAGTGATGTTGTTGTTGAATGTCTGGCTGAGGTGGGCATGTGGTTACAGTCACAGTAAATTTCACATTCAAAAGAAAATGAGTGCTGGTTTTAGTTCCCTTGTTCCTTATTTACCCTATTGAAACGTACTGTTGTACATAGTGCAATGTAGTACAATGATGTGAATTCATCAAAACACACATTAAAGGGCAACACTGCACAAGGGTAAGGATATAAATATATTTTACAATTCTTAGCTTCCTATCATAAGAATAGTTCATGTGTAAATGTAAATTTACAGTAGGTGCTTATCAAATGTGAAAATGCTTGCAAATCAGAAACAAACTTTGGGACTATAAACATATTTCAATGATAGTTCATGCAAGGAATACGTTTGATAGTAAGAAATAATGTTCTCTTTTAGTTTCTACATGAAGCAGGTTGACATATTATTGTATATGGAGAATTATAACACTTCTGAGTCAGAATACTGTATGCAACCTTTAATACTCTAATCAGAATGCTTACTATTAGGGAACATATAATGACATAAAATATAATTATTTACGTATAAAGCAAGAAAGAGTTATCATCCAGCATAAAGAGATAATAAAGAGAAAGTACGTTTAAATCAGTTGATTTTCCTTCTTTGTTCTGTACAGAGGTGATATACAAGCTATCAATCTTCTGTGATTTTTAACATACTTGATTAAAAAGTATGCTAATGTCTTGCATAATAAAAGTCATCTGATATCTGAAAGGAAGTTCTGAATGCCACTGTGACTTGTACGTGTGTCCCAGGTACATGTGAGTTGGAATATTTTATTCCACTGGAGTAGAACCCTATAAAATCTTTTGGGTTTGACTGTAAGATGCACTTGTACAGACAGTAATTGGCCTGTTACAGAGATATTAATTAACATGTTAGAAATGTTTTCTTTATTAATGAGAAATTCACACATACTATTTAAATTAATTTGTATAGTTTAAAATTAATTTATTGTGGCCTTTGATGACCTCAAATCTACTAAGACAAAGCTGGAGTATTGTACTAACTGTTAAACCATTCATTAAACATTTTATGCAAATAGTGTTTGTTTATAAACAAATTAACTGCAAGGATTTTCAAAACAGGTGCTGTGTTGTGAATGCGTACTAAATGATGTGGTACTGAAAGAATTAATTAGACCTTCAGATGTAATTAGTTGCAATAATTTGCGTGATTAGCGGCTTGGTTAAGAAGTAAGACACACACATTGTAATGCATGGAGGAGTCACTGCAGTAGCTTTGTCTTTCATACGGTGAAGATGAGATTTCCTCATGTTTGGGAGATTTTTCAAAAAATTGCTGACATAGCTAGAGCTAATTGCCAAGTATCCTGTAGGGGGTAACGTGGGGTTTTTTTTTGGTTTCTGTGTTTGTGCATTGTTTGGTTTTTTTGTTTCTTTTTTTACCTTGGCTTGTTGCAATGCATACGCACTGGAAGCAAGACCATTTGTTTGTGCCTCAATGAATTTTTAAAACAGAAGGCTGTTAACCCTAGATCTTCAAGTCTCCAGAGAAAGAACTTATACTTAACATGTTCAGGGTTAAAAGATAGGTTGTGATAAGCCATATGAAACAGGTCCAGTGTTTCAAGATCAGTTCTAAATATTAATGTAAATTTCCCCCCCTTGCAGCCATAGCTCTGGTTTTTCTTCTCACATGTCCAACAATGCAGTCAACCGTTGGATGTGCATGAAGAATGCTTTTGAGACTGGCATTATTCAAAACTGATTAAAAAGGAAGTTATGATTACTGATACTTTACGAGATCACATTCTTAGTTATGATAAATGTGCAATACCTTAGTGGCTTGCCAGAAAGCTTTTTTGTCTTGGTTAATGCCTTGATGTCCAGTAACAACATTAGAGGGTGGGTTTGAAATGAATTAATATGGGAACTTTCTTAATCTTTCTTTTACCTGCTTGAAAAGGTGGATTCTCAGTAAACCACAACAGATTTACTTTTATGGTCACTGGTGGAAGTTGCTATTTTTTTTGTGATTTTAGTAGAAAAGGCTAAAGATTTTATACCTTGAGTCATCAAGAATGCACAAATAGGAAAGTAGTGCATGTTTTGACAGCGTTTATTGCTCTGACAACACCCTTTTAATATTGTTAGAAACACTCTTGGGGGTCTGCACATGTATTTGTGAGAAAGAACAGGTATGTTCTCTTGGATCACTTTTGTCAAAAAATGCAAAAGCTCCTAGAAAAAGTTGAAGAGTACAGAAGAGAAGGGAAAAAAGCCAAATCAAAAAAAACAAACAAAACCCCAATCCAAAACCAAAAAGGAAAGTTTAGTAAATCACTTATAAAGTAAGTGGAATTAGTCAGCAGTGTGGAAGATATGAGGGGATGAGCAGCTTTGTAATATGCTTGATTGTAGCGAGTATCAGAGGCATTTGATAGAAGTGTCCTGTCCTCAGTAAACTTAAATTCAAGCTTTTTGATCGAACCTTTATTTAATCTGGTTAAATTGTAGCAGTTTGTAAGACAACTCTGGGTGAACTTTGTTTCATTGTAGATGGAAGTGGTCACCTTGTTGGTTTCTTAGCCTTCTGAGGCATGAGCTAGAGGAGACCTTATTTAAAAGCTAAGCCTTGCTGCAGTTACCTTATTGTTTATGTTCTTTTAAGTTTTTGCCAGATGATTTCCAAGAGTTTTTATGTAGCTGCAAATCTGACATAAGCAGCAATACCCAGCAGGAGGTCTTGGGTTAAAGGGTGAACAAAACGATACAGTGTTTGGGTTAGTGGCTGGGAAGTATTCATGGTCACGTTTCTAAGAGAAAGTAAACCCTGTGCTTTCCATTGCAAACTCCACGTGGGGGACAGTTCATTTTAGGACTGAGTCAGGACTTACGTGTGCTACTTTATTACAACAGAATAGCTATTTGTGGTCTCAGCATTATTATTTTTTATTTTTTTATAAGACAAAAGTATAGACGAGAAATGGAACAAAATAAATGTTAAAAAATGATGAGTGAAGGACAAAAAGCATCATTAGCTGCTGCACAGCTGCTGCGTGTCTGCTGTCACGGGGATTACCCCTAATTACCTATGGGTAAAGCTTGCTATCATTGGTTCTTTGGATGCCTCACAACTGGTTTAGTCCTTAAAGGAGGAGTTCCTTCTATGTATGTTTTAATAGAATATGCAGCTGTTAAAGCTTCAAGGAAAGAAATCACTGTGTTAGTTCTGAAGAGGCTGAAGATCATTTGACAGAGCTAATGTAGGGATCCACTTGAATGAATGTGTGTGTGTGGTTTTATTTTTTTTCTTCTTTCTGAAGTCTGTTTAATCCAGTTCTTTCATTTTAAATGTAATGTTTGCAAAGTAGTCTTTAAAATGGGCTCTTCTGTGTTGTGTTTGAATTTGAACAAAATTAACATTTGTATGTCATCAGTAGCTGCAATGCATAGCTCAAGGCAATGAAGGATAGAAAGTCAAAGAATATGGGAAATTTGATTAAAATGAATAAGCAGTAGAAGGTCTTAAGGGTGGACATAGCTTACTCATTGATTTATTTGTATTGTTTCTTGAGGCAAAAGAAGCTAATTCCATGGGATGTTTAGAAAATAGGTTTTAAATCTGAAAATAAAAAAGTGTTTAAGTCAATAAAATTAGGTTTTAGACAATGTAATCTGGAGACTTCCCCACTTATATTTCTTAGTCCCACTTGGTAAAGGGAGCACAATACTGAACACGTGAAAGTTTTTTTTCTGAGAAACTCTTTTCAGTGAATTCTCACTGATTATTTGGCTTCAGTTGGATATTCATAACATTTTGCTTTGTTTTATTCACTATATACGTGAGGTGTGAGATAGAGCCCAGATTATCAGCCTGGTAATAATAAACTCCTGTGCAGAGTTCACCAAACGTGTTGTTGTTTGGGGCTACCCTCTGACATCTTCGGATAGTGTATTTTTGTGCTGGCGTCAGTGAAGTGGTCTGTATTTGCTAGGCATTTGTGAGCCACCAGCTGTTCATACATTATCTATTTCTGCATTGTATAGTGTTACTTCAGGGAAATTCTGTAGTTTGAAGACCTCTGTACTCATATCTTTGTAATGCTTTAGCATTCATTTCAAGGTCTTGCTCCCTCATTTGGCTCAGTATTCTGAATGTTCTTGATAGGAGCTCTTATAATTTTAAGTCTACTTGATGGATTGACATAGGTATCTTTCAGATGTTTCAGAAACTTCCTTGTCAACATTTTCTTTCCTCAGTGCATTCAGCGCTGGTAATGTAAAATGCTTTGCCAGGTGGTCTTTTGCTGCAGTGTTCAATGCTAAAGGGCAGATTTTGCAAGAGAACTTTTAAATGAAAAATCACTTGAAGCAGACCTCTGAGACAAAGGACCTGTATTCCTGGTACTAGTGAAAATCCAGTCCACCTCTTAGTCAAATGAAGGAGGTTTCCTAATCAATTTGCCTACCACAGTCATCTTAAAATTAAAAAAATCAGTGTTGACTGTTTGGTTTATAGCACCTTTTATCAGTAGCTATTAATATTTATTTATTTATTTATCTGTTCTTAAGGAAAAGAGTTGGAGGAGTTTGGATGTTTAGCTGTGGATATTTCTGAACACAGATATTATTTCTGCTTAGTCCCTTACGTTGTATTCTCAGTGTTGGTATTCTTAAAATAAGGACATAAGGAATGCAGGTGTTCAATGTACCCTGAAAATGTTTTTATAGACTAAGTGCTCTCCTGCCCCCTCCCCCCAGACCCTGTGAAATAAAACATCCTAAAAACCTTAATAAATGTTGTTATTTGCTAGTGTTAGTTGGGGAAATTTGAAAATCCTACTGTGTTTGTGGAAGAGCCAAAGTTATAATGCTGCCCAGGTGAGTCCTTCCCATTTCCATTTAGTAGTTAATGTCAAAGAAAGACAACTTAATATGAAGAAACTTAATGCTGAAAAAATAAAATTATTAAAAAGAATATCCCCTCAAGCCCTTAAACAATCTTTAATGCCAAAAAAATAGAAAGTGAGAGTGTCAAGCAGCTGTTGGCAGCAGACTACCGGCAGGTGACTTGTATTTTACAGTGTTTTTTTGCTTTTAATGAGAGTCAATACTGAAAAGCTTCAAGTGTAGCTTGTGTATACTTGGAGTGTGTGTTCTCCCTACTGTTGTACAGCTGAAGTATCGAGAAGTTTTAGGGAAATATGGCTAAACTAATCTGATCTCATCATAAGACTGAGTAAGGTTCTTGCACGTATGAGTGGTGGCTTTTTGTTGGCCTAAATAAGGTTAAGTTCTAGACAGATTGTGTGAAATAAGAGTTGGAAAATCTTGGTATTCTTATGTCCTTAAGATATTCTTAAGAAAAACTCTGCCAGCTGGAGCCTGCATAGGGAAGCCAGGGAGAGAACCACTATGTGCATACCCATTTTATTTTTTCATCAAATATCTGCAACACGACAGGTGATGTAGTGAGATGTTTGTACCCAGTTTGGGTTTTTTTTCACTTTAGCATGTGTAGTTTCAGGAGATACTTTCAATCTTGCTTGGTGTTGACTGTGTCAGTGGCAGGAAAGTAAGACGTTTTTGGTTTACTTCAATACAAACAAGGTAAAAAAAATCTGAAGATACTGAATAATAGTGTGTCTGCAGCATGAAGATATCTTTTATATATCCTCCATGCAAGTAAGTCCTCATTGTTTCTGACTGAGTAATGTGGAGACCAAGACTGAAGTATTACAGCTGTAATTTTATTTATTATTTTATTTTATTTGTTAAAATTTTTTTTTTGTAATTGATGTGGATGTTTCTGATATAAATTTTGAACTAATTTGCTATGTGGAGGTGTATTCAGAAAAACTACTGTGAGACAGAATAATTGCAGGCTTTTATTACTTGGGCCAAATTGAACTTATATTACCTTTATGTTTTCAACCTGCTGTGTTGTCATAAATAAAATACTGTGTTTTCAAAAAACAAACATATATTCAGGTTTGGCAAAAACCCTGGTTAATCCCATTGACTGCTGTGAGGTTCCATGGAATTTCTGTAGAGAGAACTGTGCCTACTATATTCATCACATCCTGTCTCTCTGTGTAGGTTCCTTATAGTGGAACCACTGTCAAAGTATTGGATAACTTATGTTCTAATAGGACCATGCTCAAAATGAGAGTGTATGTTCCCCGACAGACATTTTACATGCAAATAATTTTATATTGCTATAAATACTTTGTATCTTGGAAATGCAGTGTTTGCTATCATGGAGATCATAATTTTTGTGAGCTGAATTTGCTTTAGATGATAGAGAAATTATAGGCTACAATATGTGATCAAACAGTAATATGGAAAGCTTAAATAGAATGCGCCCCAAGGACAAAGGCTGGTTAAGACTACAGGGGATAGAATAAATGGGAGTTTTAGTAAAGCTATCTCTGATTCCAAAAGATAAATTATGCTCTGCCTTTTTTGTATCTCTTTGGGACTGTACTACATAAATTATGACCAAGTATAATTTAGGCTTTCAGCCTATATTTCTAAACATCCATCTTGTACATTTTAAGTACAAAATTACCATTTTGAAGAAGTATAAAATTGAGACAAATTTTTTTTCATCTGTGCATTTAACTTCTGCCTACTTTATAGCAGTTAAAGGGTTAGAGAGGACCTTGTTTCTCTCCAGCGGGTGATGTTTAGCCAGATGACTGCATACTTGTATTAAGATCTACATAAGCATGAATAAGTTTGAGGGACAGAAGAGTGTAGAATCGAACAGTCATTTTAGCACAGGTACCTACTGTAGCCTTATATATTAAACAATGTGAGTTTTTGAATAAAAAGCAATCCTTTGTAAACCCAAATTCTTTAGTTACTTTAAAAATTATATATGGAATTTCCTTTTGAAGTACAGTTGCAGCCAAGTGACCTGAACTTTGGCATACAAAAGGCCACGGCGTGCAATCCTTCAGTGCACTTATGAGTTCACAATTTGCACCCAAACATCGATGTGTGTGTATGTGCAAAGCAAGAGACCTGAAGAGTATTATTTTCTATTACTTAAGCACTTGGATATCTATGATATTGAATTTCATAGCTTGGATTTCTATGTAAATTCAACAGAGAATTTTATACTTCATTTCTTCTCCCGCTATAATATGCAATGTTATAATACTATCTTGAATTCTAAAATTATTAATAAGCACAAGGTGCATTCTTGTGGGGACGTGTACATGTCTTCTGCAGGTGGTAGAATGTAGAAAAAGAAGAAACTTCTCCTTTGAGGAAGGCAAACTCACAAGAACTTTGTATTTTTGACAAAAGACCCATTTTTATTTTTGACAAGCTGACCCGGGATATCTTTAAATAACATGCTAACGGCTTATAATAATATTGCTAGAGGAGTTTTTCAGTCTGTAATGGAGATTCATCTCTTTATGCCTGATGTAATTTTTTTCTGTATTAAGAATAAGAAATATCTATCACATTTGCACATACACAAGGACTACACCTGTCGTATACAAAGATATACAAAATCACATGACCTAGTTAGTATGTCTAACAAGGCGAATTTATTTGGCATTGTTTTGCATACATTTGATGACCATAGCTTTGGGAATTCAATACAAGGTTTCTTGGTGTGTGAAAAATGAACAGAGAAAACGCCAGTTGTAGGAGCAGAATGAGTAACACTGAAGAAGAAAATCCCCATTTAAGATACAGTAGGTAATTTTTTTTTCTGTTATCAATGTGCTATCCATTAACTTGGTGATGCTCATATGTACAGTGTTTTGTCATTGCAATGTTTACCTTTCTCTGTAATTAATATTCCCCTTAAAGACACTAGCATTCACTGGAATGCTGGCTTTCCCTGCTTTCTGCAGTAAGTAGAATACTGGAACTCAAGCAGTAATGGCTAATTGCTTATAAAGATTTTAATGGCAATCACTTTAACTGATGGTAGAGATTAGTCTACTATCAGAGACACCATCAAAGGCAGCACCAATAGCTTGTCACCTTACTTTCTGTAAGGGAAAAAAAGGTGTTTCTGTTATCTACATAACATGGTGGAATATTTAAGCTTGTGAAGTGTGAGAATGTGGCAGATTCAGTTGTAACTTTCAGCAAGTCTTCATTAGAAAAAAGTAAATTGAATAAAACAATAACATAAAAGTGAGATTTCTATACCACTCTCCTCCATAATTTAACCTTTTCCAATATCTTCTGTGGTGAAAATGCAGCATAAAAATGGAATATTTTCCATGGCTCCTTCAATTAGGGCTTTTTAAAAATACAGTCTTTATTATTTTTCCACTGAGACATGAATGAAATTGGAAAAGGAAATTATATCATTCTAGGATTGTTGTCATATTGCTGCTGTATGATTCCTATTTTATGGGACAGAACTGAGCATATATCTTTGAACTGGGCATTACATCTTCAGTAGGTAAATTCAGTTTTGTGTCTTTCTTCTGAAGTTCAAACACCCAATTGCTTAAGGATATTACTGTTGGCATTGCAGTATGGTCTTAGCTGTTCAAGAGATAATCTCTTCCTGCTCTAGTCAAGATTCTTCCCAAAATCGTGTAGCATCTACAGATTTTATCACTGATTTTTGCAAATTATACCTGGGAAGATGATCTTCTGTCAGAGGTCAGACTGTTCTGATGTGTGGTAGAAGACGGTGGAATGAATTCTGTTAAATTATAGAAACTCTTCTTGTAATCTTGTAAGGAAGGCTGTGAGTTAGTTACCATATGGTTAAATTTTGAGTCATTACTAAGTGATTTCATGTCCAGGGAGCCTTCAACTCCGGATGTGTAACATTTATCTGTCTAAAATCAAAAGGAAATGAGATTTATTAGTGCTTGTTTCTTGAAGATGATTCTCCACATTTGGATTGGTTGAATGATTGAGGATAAAAGGCTTTCATAAAAATGTTGCATAGTACAAATGGGCTCTGACCAGAAGTGCTGTCCTAAATGCTGCTGACTTAAGGATAAAAGTACTAAGAAGAAAGGATAGCCTCTTTGCAGCTATGGTTATAACCAAAATAATTTAATAAAATTCTAATTGAACAGGTATAATTTAGGCTAGGATAATTGTCTATATGTGAAATTTGACTAGGGTTACATTGATGTTTAAGTGAAAAAATTGAAAAAGTCGTCAAATTAATTTTGAGGTGCAAACAGACTGGCTGATCATTGGTCAGTAAAACTGGAGGTGTGAGCAGTGACACTGTAGTTGTTGGATTGAGAGCATTCAGAAACAGCCCGAATTGTTTTTAGAGAGTATGGGGAGGAAAAAATACAGAGGTGAAGCTAAGGAGAACTAAGTTCATCTCTGCCTTGAAAATCTTGTTTTCTTTAGACATTTTAGACATTCAGATGGGCTATAAATCCTTTCTTAATATGTGAAAGAAGAAATTCAGTGTTCAAAAAATCTAATACCAAAGTATGTTGGGAAAATGGACATCATAAATTTCACGGTACTCAAATATTGATTATTTTTTCCAAGTAACAAGAAAAGTTTGTGCATCATAACATCACAGTTCCAACCTAAAAAAAACCCCAACAACTTAATTTTTTCCTTGGTATCTGTCCTTTATAAGAACTTCTTGATAAAAAACATGTACTGTAAGATATACTGATGTTTATTAGGTATCAGCTCTTACTTTCATATCACTTTATTGTAATGATAACATAATGCTAATAGTCATAGTTTCATAATTTCTTGTGAACCATATATAAGTGTTATAACTTCTGTTTTTTGAACTCCCCATTTTCCAAATTGTACTGTTCTTAGCTGAATTAACTGCTTAACTGTCATGCTAAAATTTTTAACACTAAAGTGAGAGTACCAAAAGCAATGAAAAAATGAAAGTGATTGGACTGTCTACCGTACACCTCTCATTTTTGGAATGACAACATCCTCTACTCCATTCTTATGTTGCACTATTTCCAACCTTTAACAGGTCCAGAGCAAGGTGCTGCTGTGAGGTCATAATGCAGATTGGATTTGGGGGCCATGCAGTATTCTGAACAACACATTGTAGTATACTAGTGGTGGATGACCTATAGAAGATTATTGCATGTAGTGTGTAAATTAGAAAAAACAGGTGCTAAGGAATTTTAGGAGCTGGGAAAGACAAAGTGGATTAAGGCTTCTCTCTCAATTCCTTTGTTACAGCGGTATGGAATTAGGGCTAATTTATGATATGGTTTACCATAAATTTCTTGGCTTTACCATCCTTCTATATTTTTTAAAATGAATGTTATATTGTCATTAATATAGAGAATGTGTTCTGAGGCATACAGGTATATAGAGAGATTTGAGAGCAACCTTTATTTTTTTTTTTTAATTTTTAGTAAATTACTTGTGAATGTATGGGCTATTTTCCCATCACTTAACATTGTTCTGGGTGCCACAGTGAATATTTTAATTTGTGAATTATATGGAATTTTCCAGTATTCACAATTTGATAATTCATTTCTGTGGTTGATCACCCATCCCATATTTGCTTTCTGGCCGAGTGCATATGGCATTTATAAATGCAGGTACCCTCGAATGGCTTCCTGAAAGTTTGTTCTTTCTCAGTGTAGTAGGCAATATAAGCAGGATATTAAAGAAAGAAGTCTAAGGAATATTAGGAATTTTTTAAACATTCCATTCCGATTTTCTTCCAAAACATTCTAACTCTCTTCTAGTGACTAATTTAAATATATGATTATGATTCTAACAGTTACCTCCAAGTAAGTGCAGATGCAAAGATTCAGAGTCAAAGCATGAAAAAGAATAGTTAAGTTGTATCTTGAATGCCGATGTGACCTTTTCATGATGGTTAAAATGGTGACATCTTTATGGCTGAACACGTTTTTTAAAAATAGAATTATAAACTTAAACTGCAGTAATATATAAGTTCTGAAATTACTTTTAAAAGGTAAACTGCACTCATTACGTCTTGATTTTTATTCATAAAATAGGTATAATTCTGGTATTCTAATATAGATCACAGTACATCTGATAATTCCTGTGTAGCTGGGCTGATCTGTAGATGCAGAGTCTACACCTCTGAGTTTGTTTTTTGGAATGAAATTCTACTTAACACCAACTTTTGGTTGGTTACTATTCAGAAGGATTTTATTTTTAAAAATACTGATAGTCATGTAGCATAACTCTTAAGTCACTTTTTTAGTTTTGCAGTATCTTCTTCAGTTATGTCTTATCCTCATAATTGTTTAAATATTCTTGATACTGTCATGGTATTTCACCTGTGCTTTCTGCTGTGTGATACAGCACAATAACATGTATTGTGTTCAGCATGGTTTTCCTGTGGGGTTTACTGTGTTATTTAGCAGAAAGTATGCATTTATACAAGGATTGAAATATTTTTTTCTATAAAGAAGTTGGGTTACTTATCAAGAAAGATTTCCAAAAAAAAAAGTAGCCTGTCATAAATTGTACCCACATACAATTTAGTAAGTAGAAGGGGCATTATGAAGAATACATATGATATACTCCTACTTGCTAGTAATGGCTAATACCCAAGTGCTGCTCAAGTGATGAATGAGATCATTTGGAGTGTTGACTCCAAAACGTGATGTCTTGTGACACTGTGCAAGTTTATAGGGTTGGTTTTTCATCACTTGAAGAGCTCTAAGAACCCAGTCTGTTAGGCTGCTAATTCATTGGCCTAGGATTTTATTGATCTTAAAACGATGAGCCTGATCTCGTCATTGGAGTGATGTTTCATGGTTTGCAATGTGTATAGACGTATAGAGAACTTCCTGGCCTTTGTTTTTGAAGAACATAGAGAATTTTGAATAGTTCATGTAGGTCTAAAATGGATACAAAGTGTATGCCACTGCCTTACAAAAATTGCTGTTAACAGTGGAATGACATCAGTGAATAGCACGAGCCTACTTGGAGACTTTTATTTTGCCTGGTTTATGTGTGTGGAACACTGGTAACAAATGCTGAATCAGAATGAAAATAACTATTTAAAAATGTGACTCCTCTGACAATCCTCAGGAGTGGTTTGATCTGCTGAGAATCCCAACAATTTACTGACCTTTGTTATGCTTTAAGTAAAACTGAAGATTTAGAGTAGTGATAATATTGTATTCTGTACCATGAAATTCTCATCGGTCTTTTAAGTGGCAGCACTAAACAATGCAAGCACTAAAATGAAGGAACTCAAATTGGAGCCTAATATAATATCACCCTGTGTTTGTTCCTCATATAGAACAATGACCTCTCATAAGCCATTACTTTCTTACTTTTCTAAGGGTTACTCTGTTGCCTTGATTCCTTCCCTGATTATCTTGAAGCCTGTCAAGTTGGAAAGCTCTCCCCTCCCTTGCTCTTTCTTCCTAATAGACATGAAACAGTCCAGTCAATAATATTTTACTTGTCTTCCCACCGCGTGTCTCTTCCTCTGATCAGTTTAGGCGGGTTTGACTGCAAAAAGTCAGAAGGGAGGTTAAGATCTGAAAGTTCAGCCAAATGTTATCAGCCACAGAGATGTTGCTAAGGGAAAGGCCTTACAGCCCCTAAGACCGGAGCCAATAATAGCTGCACATAACTGATAACATCAACAGCTGTCAAAGATCCAGGCATTTGTGGTTCCTCTGTAAACTCAAACACCTGTATTCAGTCAAGCTTTGATTGTTATCCCCTCTTTTCCTGTCATTTTGATTCGTTCCTTGAAGGTGCTGCCAGGATATTCTAAGCTGCTAGTTGATTTATAAAGTGAAAGAGCCCTTCGAAAGTTTGGCACAGTTTGAAAAATCGACTGAGGCTCTCATTCATAGGGTGACAAGTTACTTTGACATTGATATTGACAGTATTCTTCTAATTAAGTTTCAGAGGATGTAAGGACGGGTTAAGATCCTTGAAAGCATGGGTTAAAAGTACGTTAACAGCTTCAACATGTGTCACTTAAAAGAACATTATGTACTTTAAGATGGTTTCTTTTGTGATGAATTAGATCAAAGTGACTAATAAACATTCTCCATGAAAGCTCCTCAGAACACAGTATATACATGTTTGAGATATTTAAAAGATAGAGTTTTGAGGATCAAACTGTTAGCTAAGCTAAAAGATCTAAAATGGACAGCTGTACTGTTGACTCACTACTACAAATTAATACACAGGACAGAAAAAGGAGTATTTTTAATGGGAATTTCATGGTAAATTATGCAAGGGTAATTCTCCTTTACCAATCATATAGGGAATTCTGCAGAAAACATGTATACTGCAAATGGAGAGAATGTCAAGTTTTGAATGTCTGGACTAAACTGGTAGGATCAGATACGTGTGTTACTATTATTTTGAATTAATGCAAACTGCTGCAGTTCTGTTGACTCCGTCTGGTCTGTGCCTTGTAGTGAACTTGAAGTCACTGAGAAGCGTGGATACAGGCAAGTGTAGTGGAGTTTGTTTTGGTCATGTTCCAGTAGTCTTTCTCCTCCCTTCACTGCCCCCCAGCCCCCTGCCCTTTATTCTTAAATACTAAAAGTGCCTTTCTTACTCATCTACCTTATTTGCAACTTTATTCCAAAGAAGTGATATGTACTGCGGAGACAGACAAGAAAAATAGTCTTTTGAAATAATTTATTGTACTTCTAGACTACATTGTGTATTCCAGGAAGAATATTTCCAGCTAGTACCAAGCACCTTTAGAACCAAAGTGCTTTCTTTTTAGAGAGATTATGGTGATGAAAATGATACATATGTTATAAAAAAAATTATGATAGGGGCTGCAAGGGCTGTTTTCATCTCTTGAGTATTATTGTTTTCTGTCTGCAGTTTTGGAAGACTGATCTTTTGCAAACTAAGTTCAGGACATCTACTGAACTTTTGTGTGGGACCGGGTACATAGCTGTGGAGCTTCTGAGTTAATCATCATGTCAGTGAAATCATGCAACTACAAGACGGAATCTGATTCTTGTCAATTATTTCTAAACAGAGCAATAAAGAAAGGATAACAGAGAAACCTAGTTCTTAGTCAAATAACCTTTTCTTTTTTTCTTTTTTTTTTCCCCTGAGATTTATTATTATTCCTTGATTGAGACCTGTTTTATTCCTCAAGTTGCAGGAATACAGATCAAAATACGGGCTGAAATCTTTGGAACCTGAAAGTCAGTGAGACTGTTGATGACTATGGCCTCATAATTTAAGGTCTGCTTTTTGCTCTGGTTATAAAACATAATCTAGTAGATAAATATTTCTTACATGCTCGTATTTAACAGTGTGCAGAACGAGTTGTATGTAGGTGAATGCATCCCCAAATTCTTCTGAAGGGTTCTACAGTTGGGTGAACACAAGTGCTTAAATTTTTGTGTGAAAGTCTGCAGAAACAAGCAAGATGGGGAATGGAAAGAAAAGGGTAAAACATCTAGTACTTTTAGTAAAGCCAAGCTTAATATTTACCATCACTCTAATCTGGAAAGCAAAATTCAATGGGAGTGACATTGATGACAGCTGGTGACAGGCTCATCTTTTCTCTAGTGTTGAGCAAGCCTGCTCATGTAGAATTGCTGCATGGGGACTGTTTCCCCTTCTGACTTCAGAGGGACAGTTTAGAGGCAGGCCTACCTTGCTGATGCCATTTCTGACTGCAGCAAGGAGTTGGAATCTCAGAGGATCATGTGGGAAGAATATAATTTTGCTGTTTTCTTTTGTTCATTCTTTTTCTCCGTAAAATTCCCTTTTCAAGAAAATAAAGTCCATAGTAATTCTTTCAAAGAAGGTTGTGGAAAAAGCTACTGCAGCTCTTACTTTAAAAGAAACTCTTTATTTCATGAGAAAACGTATTGGGAAGTTTGAAGATGGGCATAAAAATGTACTGCTTTTGTAACACAGAAGCAGTAAAAGAAAGTAAAGAATAAGTCAGTTATATTTTACCACGTGTATCCCATGAGTTTACATTTACCTTCACATAATGTTAAAGCCAGAATTGGAAGCTTGCACACTGTCACTGACTCCTGTTGTACTGCAGCTGCTTATCAAGTTACCATCCACACGGAAAGTACCCATCAAGGTACATTTGTAAATATTAGTCTCAACTCCTTATTTGTACTATTTTTGTAAAATTCATGCTTCATACTGATCAGAGCCTCAAACATAAATATTGACCTTGTAAGAATTGTTTTCAGATTTCTTTGGCAGAGAATTAATAAATATCTAAAAGAGAATGGAGATGATCTAAGTGGTCTGTTGTAATTATTCTATAAACATACTAATTTTTGTAGGCTTTGGAAGTAGTAATGGCTCCCGTCATTGCTGCCCAATGATGTTTCATCTTTAAGAGTGTGAACTCTGACTTTAGGGAAGCTTTTTGCATTTGGGCTTGGTCACATGCTGTAGGAGTTAGGGACTTTGATATAAGAAAGACAACAGAAATACTACTTCAGTAGTATATAGCAGTCAATCAACCTTTGCAGCTAAGCATCTGTTCTGCAGTGGACACCCCTGTAGCTACTGGCATCCCAGTCGCAGTTGATATTGTCCCAAATTAATGCTCCTATTTCCTTGCGAATGTGCAACTTGTTTCCAAACATACTGAAACTGACAACTAGCTGTGTGTCTAGATTTCTGAATTTATACTAAAATTTCTGGATGTTTCTACTGGGCAGGTAAGGTGTAGAGTTTTCCAGGGTGCCTTTGCCACTCCTTCAGCTATCAACTGATCAGGTGTCAGGCTTGAATCCTTTTACAATTTTAAATACTCCACTACAGCTTGTGCAGGTTTGTCTGGAAACTTGATAACATATATTAGTTAGTATTTTGAAGCTTGTCACGTACTCAACAGAACTATACATGTTTAAAAAATCTTATAGGAATTCTTAGCATTTTATTAATTTCAAAGTCTTTGGAATTACAACCTAAATTTTGACCCTATCTCATCCCATACTGTTAGTAACATTTAGTTTAGATGACAGAAACATGAACTTCCATCTTCTCCTGAAAATAATCTGAAGAGTCTTCTAAAGAAGTCTTGTTACTGGTCACTTCAAAAGATTCAATATACTTTTCCACTTAATATTCAGCACCTCTAGAAACTGAAACAGGTAATTTGAAATTAAATGAAAGTATATAAGAAAGTATATTTCTAATATGTTTACTTACATCTGCATTTTGGCATGTACTATAACACCTTTTAAGTGACTTTGAGGGACAAGGGGGCGAGGATGATATGCAGTTGAAATAAAAAAACAAGATTAAAAAAATCATATTAAGATGAACCATATAAGGGAATATGCACTAGGTTACAGGAATTCCTTGTTTTATTAGATTGTTGATAATACATTAGTTTTGCCTATCTAATACTATGCTGTGAGGATTAAATTATATGGCTTTTCTAATATTTATTTTCTCTTAAAAGTACTTTGTGGTGTGAAATATGAATGTACTGAAACGATGCAAAAGTGACTGAAATGGTTATATTTTTGTTTTGTTGCACAAAAGTATTCTGATTAACCACTTATCTACTGCAGAAATGGTCAAAAGCCATCTGAGTCCTCTTTGAAGACCTTTTATTGTGAATTTAATTTTTCAGGCTCCAAAAGCTCAGTCCTCAACCCTTTTATTCACCTGATGCATCTGTAGTATGTTCTTGAAAAACAGTTTGTGAGGTAGTGATGAAACTTGCCAACAAAACAATCTGTCTCTTGTCTGTTCTATCTCTGGTATAGATATCTCTTGCTATATATATGTGTGTGTGTGTGTTTGTGTGTGTGTTTGTGTGTGTTTGTGTGTATCTAGTGGGAAACTGGGCAGAGGTGACAAAATACCTACACGAGGCCCATTTTCACTTACAGCACCAGGAGCCCATGTGGGATGACAACATGTTTCAAACGACAACATGTCCTTAAGTTAAGGCAGCTAATTTCAGCACCTATTTATTTATTTGCTTTATTAGAACTGAAAATTTTCAAAATAAATTGCTGTGGAAGTACAGCAGGTCTCTGGCACAAGTTCTCAGCATTAATCTGATACACTATGCACATAGGCTGTATACACCAGAGACCTAAAGTACTGTCAGCTCTGCTCAGAAATACATTAACTCTTTACTGTGGTACCACTGAGGTCGAGGTCCCAATTCTGGTTAGCTCCCTTCAATACAATATTCTTTCATTTGTACATGAAGCAATTGAGGTTGTGCATAGCCACAGAGATAATATATTCATTCTTAAGATATGGAATTTATCATGTCCCATTTTCCCCCATGAAGCAAGGGGACTAAAGCATTTCAGTGACTGTGTAAGATGGAGTTTTGGTAGGGAGAAGGTTAAATTTCATGGGTTTCTGTCTTCCAGTTTCTTCTCCTCTAAAATTATGATTTATCTGGAAAGATGTTTTCTGTCTTTCTAGCAATATACCAACTGAAGTGTATGTGCTTACTATTAACTTCTTATGGGGCACATATAAAATTCCAGGCAAGTGGGAATCATGTGACTGGCAAGGGGATAAAAGTTCTCTACACCAGTCTGCTTTAAAATAGAATTATTGTGCCACCTAATTTGTTGTTTTTCCTATTTCTTACAGAGAAAAAGAAAATTGCATGACAAAGGTTAATATAACAATCTTCTCTTATTACAATGATTTATGTATGCTGGGCATTAACAGCAGAATGTCATCCAGCTCTCCTTTAATTTGCAGACATCTGGATTTTTCCTTTGTTGGGATCACAGTGGTAGATGACAAAGCTGTACTCTTGAGAAATAGGAGAGAACACTGTCATTCATAGCTTGTTATACCACAAACACTGAACTCTTAGCAGTTATCTCTGGCAAGTCAGCGGACTTAAAAAATAAAGCTCTGTTTTTATCCAAATGATCCTTGCTAATGAAATACATGGGGAAGAATATTATATTCATCTTAAAATTATTCTGATCCCGTAATATGTCAAATGATTGTGGATAATGTTAAAACAACCTAAATATGAATTCTGCGATTTTAATTCAGAGATGTCAATGCTGCAATTTGCAATGATTATGGTTTAAAGCAGCCAGTTTTGTTTCTTTCTGTAATGTAAGATATAATTTATGTTTTAGAAATGTTTGAAAAGTGGAGGGCAGGGTAGTTTGATTAAAGTAAAATGCATTTTGACATGCTTAAATCAATTGTAATGAGAATTTTTCATTTTATTGGTGTTTTAACCCAGAATGATCTTGGTGCAGTGCAAAGGTATGGCTTGTAAAAACAATATTTCATTATACTAGGTATCACTGCTCCCTGTGTAGATCAGCCACCTCTGACATGAAATGCAGATTTCAAACATTACACGTCAAAGCAAAATGAACATTTAGCAAAAGGAATATTCTTATCTGAGAAGTAAAATGAGAATTTGGGCTTGCATTAAATAAAGGTGAGCTGGAAGTTAGCTACAGTGTGAGTGCTTACAGTAGCCTGAAAATGTATCTTAGTGTTTTTAGCACCTTCAATCACCAGCTACAATTCCTGTAACATCCACAGGAATTGTTTGCTTCTCATCCTCATTTATGACATTTGATAAGGTAATAGCTCGTAAATTGAAAAGGATCCTGCTGTTGAAGGACCAACAGTAATGCTAATAACTGACAAAATATGGAGGGAAGAAATTGTTCTATTTGCACACTAGAATTTTCTACAAGATGCAAGAGTCATTTCCAGAAAGTTAATTCTCCCAGTTCTTCTTGGATGGTGCAGTCTTATTTTGAAGGTTATTTGTTTGGGTGGTTAGTTGGTGGATTTGTTTGGTTTTGTTGTGTGGTTTTTTTTTTCTTTTTTTTTTTTATTAAATGACAAAGTTGAATCCCTTTATATTTTATGTGTGAATACAGTCAGCTCTTGGAATGCTTTACCCAGTGTTTAGCATCCATATAGTTTTTGAATTCATGGTTCAATTCCTGTAAAATGCAGTGGTATTAACTATACCGAAATCTTTTCAGCAAAACCCTTCCCAGTGTTGTCACAAAGACTTTTAACAGAAGGGGAAAAACTAACTTTAAAATTCACAGGGTATGGTTTATGACCCTCTTGGACTTGGAGAATGGATGCTGGCTGCCAGAGGCTGCGCCCTTTTTGTGCCTGTTGTCTCTTTACCTTCTGATTAGTCACAGAAATCTACCACCTTTCTGGGATCTGCTTTTGCTCTTTATTTGCAATGTTTTCTTGGGATAAACGCAGCTGTGGTGGTGCAGGTAGTGGGGTCTTTTGACCCCTTCCACTCAAGTTCATTGCTATAAGGTAACAGATACAGAGCTAATGTGTAGGGTTTGTGTTCTTAGTGGTTTGTTTGTTTTAGTTCCCTTCCCCAGCTTGTTCCCGAGCTGTTGCATTGGCTTGAATATGTAAGTTGCTTAATTTTCATAAAACTATTTTTTTCCCTCACACCTGAAAAGTTGTTACAGGCATCTGCCAAGTAACAAAGCAAGTCTGACTTAGTCTTCTTACTTACTCACTGAACAGTGTTTCTTGGAGTAATATTTCTATTTTTTGATGGAATCCATTAATTGGATTAATATGATTGCAGGAAGCTTCTCTGCCTAGATAAAATACAACTTGCAAACTCTTGAAGTGAAGACTGACATTCATTCAGAATAGTAGGAGACCATGAGAGGCCGACAGAAGAGGTTTTTCTTCTTGTTTTGCTGTGATCTGTATGCCTGTGAGGGAACAATCTAAACCGCTGACATAGTAAAGGTAGTTATCAGAAATTTATTTTATAGTGTAACTGAAATGGTAAATTGGGGTGTTAGAAAAGAGCACAGACTGTGCTTCTGTTTGAAATAAAATCATTGTTCCAGGACATATGTTTTGTATGTAGCTAATCTGTGCAGTTGGCTACCGTTTGTTATTTAACACTCAGTGTGTGCTTTGTAAGCATACGGTTATATTAATCAAATCAACATTATTTTGCTTGCACACCAAACATACTCTTTCATCTGTAGACTCTTTAAAAAAAGAAAAAAAAAAATCATGAAATTCACTTGATTTTGCAAATGAAGACAGATAATTTAGCACCAAAGTTATCTCAAGAATCTGCAGCGTCCAAAAGTGCTGTGTGAAATAACTTCTGGAAAAAAAGAAAAAATAAGACATTGGAGGTATGATCTTTATGACATACAAGGTGTGATGGATTTTGGAATGCACACCTGATCAAACAAAATATGTACTTATACTTTTTTTAAAGCTTTTTCCAAGGAAAAGTTACCCAGAAACCCTACTTGTGCTTCCATGGTAAAGGTTCTGTGAACCTTCTGAATCCAGTACCTACAGTGGCTGATGCTTAAATAATATTGTTGAAATCCTTTTAGTTATATTAGCATTGATCAATACTTCTTTTACTTGTAGGCCAGTGCTGTTATGTGTGGAAAGTTTGGTAAACTTTTTTTTCTGTATTAGAAAGTGAAGAAGAAAGTATTTCTGAATTTAAGAAAATCAACCAGACAAATCTTAGGTCTAAATAGACATAAGAAAATAAAGAGAAAAGTTGAATCTGGCTCTATTGAACATAAGACCTTTTTATGCTTGCAGAATTAAAGCTGGGTGATGTTACAACTTTTTTCTTCCTCATTATCAGTACATAGTGCTTGCTGTGCTTACCAATTCACTAAGGAAAATTCTGCTGACTGACAATAATCCCATTTCAGACAAAAAGAGAAATCTGAACTACCTCTGTTTGGAGAATGTGAAAATTGTGACATAACTCCTGACTTATCCCCTCACTCTCCCTACTCACCTTTATTCCTTCTTATCATAGTAAAATAAAGCCCCATCCAGCCTAACATCATGTTACAGCATTAGTGTGATTCCTTTAGTAATTAATAGAATTTAGGCTCCAGCATAGTCAGTTTTGATTAAGCAAACGTTAAATTAATTCAATCTGCAAACACTTAACTCTGTTAGAACTATTGAGGGGAGAAAGCATTTGGATGGACGGCAGAACGCATCTTCATCGGATTGCTGGCCACCTCAGAGTAGTTAACAGTCAGATCAATACAGCTCCTAGAGCTATAATAAAATGGCTTCGACAAGCTCATCTGTGGCTGAGAACACAGTATACACATTGATTTCCTGGCCTGATATAACCCATTTACCTATTCAGCTAGTCCGTTAAGGAAGGTGTAAGGCTACAAAGGCCCAAGGGAGCAATGATGCCTGTAAGTAGGTTAGCAAATACTTGGAAATGTCTTAATTTGTTTTACAGTTACTACTTCAGGGAGATACTTTTTTTTTTTTTTTTTTTGCCCCTAAGAGGAAAATGTTTATATGTAATTTCTTATTCGTTTGTAATGGTTTTTAAGTTGGAAAATATATAGTATTCTGTGCTCAATTTCTGTGTTCGTAAAAGCTCTCGCTGTTTTGCGAACTTAGGGTTTTGAACATCTGTGATCCCCAAAAATCTGACTTATCACCCTGCCAGCTTTGAAATATACACGTTATAAAGAATATGCCAAGCCAAAACTTAACCACTATCTGTCACGCTCTACTTTTTCATTCACTTGGCTTGCTTTCTTGAATCTGATAAAGAAAAAGTGATAGAAAGGGAATTTATATATGGGGATACATGAATCAACATTAGGTTGCTCCAAGCCAAGTTCTTGTACTCCTTTTGGTTATTTATTTATTACAGCTTTCTGAGTTCTACATTGCAGAACTGTGAACTGGGAAAGTCATTCTAGTCCAGTTGTGCTATCAGATTCTGCTGAATTCTGTCCTGCTTCTGCGGGTGAACCTGTGGGTACAGAAGACCAGGAGAGAAGGAGAACCAACCTGGACTTGATACCAGCCATTGGTAAATAGCTAATTTGAATGTTCCAATGGAAGGTAGATTCTTGTGAAAACAGTCTGTGAAGTGGCTTGGAGAACTGCACAATACTTGCCTGAACACTGCTTTTGTAACATGTATCAAGTGGCCAGTATAATTTCTAGTAGCATTTCTCACGCCTTTTAAAATGTTGTACCACGTGGAAATTAGTAGCAAAAACTGATATTTGCCATACTGTCTCTGAAAATACATGTCTAGGTATCTGTTTATAAACTAAGTGCAAATGTTTATTCATTTCATTGCTTTCAAACTCAATCTTTGTTTCCGCTCTGTTAGTGGCTTGTTTTATTCCCTCTGTGATTCTGTACTGAGCGGGTGGATACTCAAACCATTCATGAGGAAAGATATATTGAAAAAGACAGAATAGTAAAGTGGCTGATAGGCAGTTATTAGATTCAGATAAACTGTAATCTTAAGTCATCATATGAGCGTGCTAATTACACAATGACATTACCTACATAGAGTGCCATTGCTTTGTTAACATGTTGCGCAAGGTCCTTTATTAGCTCTGCAAGAAAGGACTTCCTCTCATTAGATGGTTATGCAAAACTATAATTATACTTGCCTGTGAAAAATGGTGAAGTTATGAAAGGCTTGCTTCTTGGGGCTTTGTTTCTGCCCCCCCCTCCCTTGCAGATGATAATCACTCTTTCTGTGGAGTAAGGGTGACACAGTTTAAAATAAGAAATTGGTTTCCATCTAGGGTTTAGAATTCAGTAATCTCCTTATCTTTCTGCTAAGATAGCTGTTATCTGTGTTATTGTAGCATTAAAATAAAAAACATTCTGTGATAACTCAGTGTATGTAATTTTGAAGAGAAATTTGGGTGCTGTCACTAAGGAGAAAATTAGCAGTGAATGACTCATATTTCAAATTGCTTTTTAATATAAACATAAAATATTTTGGATGTAATAATTGCTGTTGGTTTCAACTAATGCATTTTTATTGAAATGCACTTTTTTTTCCCCTTGATGTACTTCTGCATTTTCAGGTTTGTAACTGTGATATAATACCCTTGTGAAAATTCTGCAATATATTAACAATATTGCCAGTCACATTCATCTCTAAAAGGCATGATGTAACTGTTTATAGCCTTATATAGAGAAAGGGGGGATTTCAGATCAGTTCTCACCTAGAGCAGCCTGACTGCAAATCTTCAGCTGTGTCTTTTTAAATGCTTGTCTGGAGGGGGGTTCTTATTTCTTCCATAAATTGGACGTTTATACAGACCTGACTGGCTTGGAATACTTCCTAGTGATCAGATAGTCAGGATTAGTTTTACAGTTCAGCTGCAATGTGCATAGGTTTTATTTATTTATATATTGAATTACTTTTTATTTTTCCCCACTTTCTTTTGCAAGAAAAGCCTGTGAAGTCCCTCTTCAAAGCTTTCTTTGGGAGTGTACATACTACAGGAGGATTTAATGCTCTGAAATGGTCATACTCTGGGAAGGAAACATTTTGTTTCTACTCCAGTAGTAGCCGAGTCTTTTAATAGATTTGTTGTCCACACAAATTTTGCACTTGGTGTGATAATGTTCCCTGTCCTTAAAATCAAACTATCTTAAAGTGTACACCTAGTTGTGGACTCACAGCCTTAAATTTTGGCTACCGAGTTTCAAAATTTGGTTACAGCATTTTGATTGAAAAATCTATTGTTTTATACTAATGATGTAAACCCAGAAGCACTACCACTTCTACTTTTATTGTGAGATGAAATGATGGTAATTGGAGTTCAAAGGCAGTGTGCTTAGAAATTTGCAGTATGCTTGTAAGGGCAACGAGCTGCCCAATGATATTTTGAGGACGACAGAGGAGTCCTTTTTCTAGTACAGTAATTGAAACAGTTTTGTGCTTACCTTTTATCACATTGGCTTCAGGTTGGCAGGTGACAATGTACTGTAAGACACTTGTGAGGGCTGGAGGCATTTGCAAGCATTATAGACAATGCATACAGAATTTCAAGGGTGCAAAACAGGCTTAGTGGACAGTAAGAAGCTGATGCTCCTTTATGATTACCCTAAAATGTTAAGGAAGCAAAATGAGATACAACAGGAGAATATATAGTGTATCATGTGTTACAGAGAAGGCAATGAAGTGTGAAATGACAGCAAGAGAAGCCAAACAAGAATAGGCAACTCATGAAGTTAGTGGTATTGAGGAAATACATCTGGGTTGGAGACTAGAAAAGGTTATGCCACTCAATGCAAGTGTAAATGGCCATATCATAAAACTTTCATTTTTAGAGAGATAATATTAGTGCTGTGAATTTCAAAAGTGTAAATTGGGAGATTTGCTTTATGAGACACATTCGGTTGTCATTAACAGAGTGGAAGTGAAATCAGGAGTGTGATTAATAATGGACATTTCATTAATGAAACAGAAGACTTGTGGAAGAACTTCTGGCAGCGTAAGTAGTAAGCCTGAAATAATAGGGAGAAGTTGTTACCTTGATAAACCACAATACTTAAATATTACAGCTTATGAAACCTTTAAGTCAGGCTCTCGTTTCCTTTTACACTGTCACAATGAACCTTTAGTTTACTGGCTTAAACCATCAGGGTGGGTCATGTTTTTCACAACATATGGATTAACATGCTCCATTGTCAGTGGCAGTAGACCACATTTATTTCAAGTGAGTTCAAAGGCTGTCTGAGACAAACTGGAGTATGACACAGGACACTGATACTGTTGTGGCCTCAAGCAAATAGAAGTTGTACAGCAAAACAGTACATTGCTGAAGACAACCAGAACACTACTAGCACAAAAAATAATCCTCTGGGGAAAAAAAACCCCAGCCCACTAAAAGGAGGACTTACAGATCCAGGACCATCGACCAGAAGTCTTGTCTTTCAGTAGATGACTCTAAACACAATTCTTTTGTGTCTTTGAAGATACTGGGAATAGCGAATAGCTTATTAAAACAAATATGTTGCATATTAGGGGTGAAAAGAATGGAAAAGTGTAGGACAAGGTTAAAAGTTTGGACACATGGGTTTCTTAAATAGTCTGCGTATGTGGTTTTATCTTGGGCCATCAGGTTAAAACATCAATGAAAATTTAAAAAATGATTGAAATCCTTTCCTTTTGTAACTTATCTTGTAACCTAATATTTTCATGAAAAATTCAACTGTTCCCCAGTCTGGGAGTTTTAGAAGAGGACATCAGCACAATTTAAGGAGACAAATATATAGCTAAATATATCCCTCCTTTCACATGGAATCACCATGTAATAGTTCTCAGGAGCTTGATATCCATCAAGAATTTTAGAAAATACTGGAAAGAGAGTGCCATTTGAAAGAGCAGGTCTTTGGATCATTCTGGGAGGCAGAGGATATGCTAAATTTTGCTCAGGTTTAGCTGAATTCATTAAGTCATATCGGATTGTATGTGATTTGTTCAAGCATGGCTAAATTTTTATATATGTTGACACTACATTTCCTATGTGGGCTGACTCTTACCTGTGTGCTACCATGGTTTTGTTTCACTTCAGTGCTTTGCAAATCTTCACAGACCACCTTGGATGGTATAGTTTTTCTTGGGCTGAGCTTCTGATTTTCATGTTATTTAGAGTGTCTTTGTGAATACTTAGCACGGATTTTTTTTTGTCAGTCAGTGACTTAGATTGCAAATCCATTTAACTTTTGCTTGAATAGTACCCATCATATAAGCCAAGATATTATTTTAATAAGTGAGATTAATAAATAAAGCAAACGGATTGGAGTCAGAGGGTCCAGAGCCCTGCCATCAGTCTGACTCAGCTCAAGTAATTACTAAAGTAATGCAGCAATAAACAAAAAGAAATCAAATGGGTTTTTCACTTCAGAATTAAAAAAAAAAAAGAAAAAAAAAAAAAGTTGTTTCTTTTATGCTTGACTTCTAAGGCCACAGCCACACACAGAGCTAAGGCAGCAATTGCACCTCGCACTTCATAGAGCAGGGCGTACATACTGCCTGGGAAAGAAAACATCTTACTTTAAAATAAATAAGAAAAAAAAAATCTGTCTTAATACTGAGGAAACTACCTTTTCTTTCTTCCCTTTCCTTCTCCCGAGCCCTACAATGTATACAAGGAGATCAATTATTATGCAGCAAAAACGATATAATAAATAATTTCAATGAAAGCAGGATTCAAAAAACTGAAGCTTCTAAGAGTGAACTTCTGCATTGCTTGGTGATGATGTATGGGCAGGATGGGATGTTAATTTCTGTGGTGAAAAATTGCATATGTAAAGATTCATTCATCACACACCGGTTTTAAGTGAACTATTCTGGGGTTAATTGTAACCTTATGCTATGTTTGGATAACATTTGGTAGGTAACTCCAGATCGTGAATTTTGACTCTCAGACTCCCAGTTCTTCAAGTTATTTCTTTTTATTATGGGGTAAAGATTTTGTATTTCTGTATGAAATATCACCTTACTTTTAACACTGTAGGTTTTTCCAGAGAAGAGGAGACAAAACCATGACCCTTTTACTCTGTTTTCCATGGTCACTTTGGAGAAAGCATAGTTGTAGTTCCTGAGGTCTCTCTGTGGCCAGAAGTCTCAGCAATGAAAATGTCTGTGCAGTAGATAGACCTTCTTGCTTGTGACTTCTAAAGCATACACATCAGTTAAAAATAAATAAAAAGCTAAAAGTAGGAGTGCTTTATTTCTCAAATTCATGTATACTCCTAAAGAGTTTTAAGAAATTTGCCTTTTTTCATATTTTTCCCAGATATATTTATGTGTATGGTAATGTTTTATTGTGTAAGAGAGGCACAATTTTGTGACTGTCAGTCCTTCGTGTGACATCCAGCTGTATTTCTTATACCATATATTTTTCTGTGTTGGAGTCTTTATATTTTACCTTATTATTTTAGCCATATTTTTGCTCAAAATTTTGAAATATGCCCTCAATTTTCCATTCTCTTTGTCTCTTATTTCCTCTCTCTATTTCTACTGTTCTATTCAGTAGAAGTTTTATGATTGTGATTAACCCTATAAACAGAGATACAGGCAGCTGACAGCAGCAGCAGGTAGCATGGATGTAACTGGGATATAGAAAAATCTTTTCCTAGCGTGTCTTTCCTAAACAGTGTCTATGGGAACAGGGAACTTAGTGAGCTGGTGATATTACAGGATGTGCAGGCAGACCTTTCTGTTTGTTCAGTTCTGAGGAAACAGTTGATCACAGCGGACTATAAGCATTGGCACTGGAAATTTGGCAGAATGCAATACCGTCCTAGTGACAAGACTTAGAATGAATATTTCAATTTTGGTGCCAGAATATAGTAACTAGTGGATGGAATTGCTCATAAAGCATTCAGCAGCCTCATTAAGATGGGTCATATTGTCTGCAGGCAGAAGTAGGCTTGGAAGATGGATCTTTCCCTGTCCTTAGAACTGTTGTTTAAAGAATAAAATCCAACATCTGGTCTTAATTTAAAGCCTTGTCCATACTGTAGAATTAAGGTCTTAGCCAATTATTTGTAAGTTTTCAGTTCAGTTTCAGCTCATAGATGTCTTAGTAATTTAGGTGTGTACCACAATGCCTGAGGTAATTGAGCTGGTTCCTTAAATGTCTGCTTACCTTTTAGGTGTATGAGCAGCAAAATGAACCGAAATGGGATTACTTCAGTTTTATAGTAAACACTGTTTCTTCCTAATTTGTGTTGAAATGGTAATCTTGTAAATTACATAGTAAATAAAATTCTAGTAATTTTGCTTTACTGGCATGACCAAAAAGAAGACACATTTTTTTGGTGGTGAAGAAGGCAAAACAGGGACTCTCAAAACATATAGTCTCGCTCTCTCTCAGATTGCCTGTTCATATAGATTTTAAATATATAGGTTATTTATTTTAAAACTTAATGTGCTGTGTCCTGAGGGATATAATTTAATAACCATCTTTTTCTGGCAGTGTCACGTCTTTCCATGGAGAAGTCACTGCTGATGAGTTTAAACAATTTCTTTTCTTTGCTAACTTCCCCACATAGCCATGGATCACTCTAATAAAACTAATAATAGAAATTGAATATGTATGAGATTCCTGTTCGCTCCTTTTGCAGTGAGTAGTGTAAGCAGAAGCCATCGATGTCTAAAGAGTATCAAAATTAATACAAGAAAAATTCAGTTAAAATATTTGCTTTAAAATATTTCCATTTTTACGATGCTACCTGTGAGGTAACACTGGAGCCAGCCGAGTGTCCTCGCCTGTGCACAGAGGTGTCACACCCAGCCTGGCTGCAGTGCTCTGGGGCTGCCTCAAAACACCACGCAGCTATTAGAGTAGAAAACATATAATGTATTATTTGGTTTGAAACCATAAAAATGATTTTTGTTTGTCATGCTCTGCTCTGCGTGGTCTCAAGGTATTTTGCTGTTTAACTCGAATTTCCTTACGGCATGCAGTAGAAATGTTACAGTTTTGTTGGTTGTGTTTGGTTGGTTTTTTTTTTTTTCCTTATCTACATAAACAACATAACTTTGACAGAAAATTGAAAATGTGCACTTTGTCCCATCAGCTAAAATGGGCTGTCAGATAATGCTTTCTTTTCTCCATTGCATCAGATGAATGATGTAAATGGTTTTTGGCTTTGGAGTTTTTTGCGAGGCACTAGAGTAAATGATCAGAGTAGCAACATTTTTAACCTTATCTATCATACTGAAACATTTTTTCTGCCTCCAATAAAACATGTCAGAGTCGATTAAGGACATTCTTCAATGAGGTATAATTCACAGATTTTAGTAGCGAATCCAAGAGCACTGAAGTATTAAAGAGGCTGTGAATACTTAATTACGGATATGTTGCCATCCTACCTTTTACTGAATTCCCTTAACACTTTGGTGCTCTGTATCTGAAAATGCTCTTTTCCTCTGATGGTGAAGTAAAAGGAAAAGCCAGGTACAATGGCAGAGCATATGTCACATTGTATCTAGTGACAGTGCAGTGAAAGATACCGCTGTTCTAGTACATTCAGCTGTGCTTATCTGGTACATGAGTGCACATTACTTTCCATGGGCTTGGATCACTTTGGACAGTATCATTAAATGCCACGTCATTACCTGTTATGGAGTAGTGCTTTTGCTTGAAGTGCCTCCTGGGATACATGCAACAGTAGGAAGAATGATGGGTAAAGATGGAAGCAGCATTAAATTTTCAATGGAAACACTATTGACTTTGACTTTTCAGAAGCCTTATCTGTTAGATGGTGTTTGTCACAGAACCTGTAAAGCTGCGGATGTTCGTCAGTTGAAAGTTGCAGGCAGTTGAACGATATGGACAGGTGAAGGCTCCAGAGGGATCAGCTGGGCTAGCATTGAGCTGGAGGGGGTAAATTGAAGGTTTATTTATCCAATTCACTGTCAAGGTCAGCTTGCTGGAGAGCTGTCCTATGTGTGCTTACAAAATGCCAAAATCCTGGCAAATTGTCTGAAAGAGCCTCCAAATCACTGACCTTTGTACAGCTCATATCAACATGCCAATGTCTTTTAACAGTATCCTTAGAGTGCATTAAATAGTTTGTAAAATCGAGCTTTTAATGTCAGCAGAAGTAACTTTATTTTCAGCAATAAGGAAATAAAAAAGATACCTAATGATGATAGAAAGAAACCTATGAAATAGAGAAGCTGTTTCTTCTGAAATAAGACTTTTAGCTTATACTGCTTTTTCAGAGCGTTCTTCAGAGCATGTTTTAGAAAGGCTGTTTCTCTGCTCCAGATAAAACATCTGAAACATTTAGATTTTTTTTCTCTCTTTCAAATACGTGGTATTTAGTGTATTTCTTTTGTAAAATCTAGGTTTCCAGGGTCTCATTTTTAAGTTTGCCTTTAGCCTTCTTTTACTCTCTCAGGTGACTTCTAAGATTTTCAGCTAATTAGAGCTTAATTCATTCTCTTAATTAGTTACAAGAGAATTTTTAAATGTCTAATTTAATGGGTTTCTGTAGTAGTTCCGTTAGATACCTATTGGAAACAGGTAAAGGGTTTTTTTTCCCCCTATAGTTAGGTAGAGCTATAAAAAGGTTATACATATTACTATGGTAACTATGTGGCCTTTTAAAAGGTGTGGTGTGGTGTTTTTAAAAGGTGTGGTGTTTTTTTTTTTTGGGTATAGGAATCTTTTCACATATAAAGAATATTATTCTCTGCTCAATACCTGCTCCTAGAATTTCTAGCCAAATGAAAGCCTGATATGTCTTGCACTTTTGTTTTATGTTTTGGTATTTTGCAGTGTAGCTGTGGGGTTTTTCTTCTCTTTTCTTCCTGCCCCAGTAATGAGATACCAAACAGGAGTTTTCCTGTATTTAACTGCAATTTTCTTTTTTCCTTCACCTTATCTTTTGTTATGCCTCTGTGCAAGGCCAATTTTCCAACTAAGTCAGATCAACTTGCATTTTCCTCAGAAACAAACATTAATGTTGAAGCACTGTATCATTCTTATGGCATGGGTATAAATGATGAAATTATTGGCTAGGAATAGGTGAATGGAAAATCAATTCTAGACCCATTTTGAGAACCTTCATGTGAAACTCTTACTATTTTAAAATAATTGTTAACTTTACTTGTCTGTTAAGGGAGAGTATATTTTCCAAATGTATCAAAATCTGTGTCAATGTTTTGATAACGCTTGGTTGGTTAGTATTTTATAAATATGTATATCTATAAACATTTCTAGAGTTTGATAGGGAACTTATTGAAATAATAAAGAAATAATGAGTCCTTTAAGTCTCATTACTGTAGCACAAATGTAAATTTTGGTGTATGCACTAATGTTGAAAATATGTAATTCCTCTTAATTTTATGGCTTTTGTGTAAATCATTGTTTAAGTACCTTTTAAACTATAGAGATTTTCTTTGATGGCTGCTAGGGGCTGCCTTTGAGCCATAATATACTATCACGTGAATGTGCTGTGGTTCACAGATCACTGACTTGACAGAACTTTATTATTATTTAATATTTGTATTACAGTATTGCCTAGGGTCCCCAAACTTAGACAATGCCTTGTTACACTGGGTATTGTACAAGCATGGATGTAGACATGATCAATGTCTCAAGGAACTCAGAGCTTTTGTAGTTGGAAGGACTAGAGGTCACTCTGAAATTAAGTTAGTCTGCATAAACTTTGCAAAAAACTTTTGCAATATGCCAGCTTTGAGGTAGAAAAGATCAAATCAAAGAGGGAGAGGAGAGATGATCATTCCACCTGTAAAAGAAAGTAGAGCCTGCCTTTATTGTTGGTAAGTACATGTTTAGACAGAACGAAAGCAAGACTGAATTATGTTATGGTGCCTCAAGGCACACATTGCAATTCAAATTCAGACATTAGCCTATGTTTTATATGCTTTATATTCTACTTTAATTGAAATTGCTGCATTTCCAGATGAAGATTTAGCAGATAAAAGAAGGAAAAGATATTGCCCAAACAACATGTCTGAACTGCATAACTGCTTCTATGCAATTGTAGCAGTCACAGATTTCAGTATAAGGGTTAACATCTATGATGTACATTGTGTTTTGCAAAATGAGAAAATTTATATTTTGAGTCTTTGTGTTCTATGGTGGAAACGCTGATCATTAAAATTGAAATGTTATTGAACAGTTTGAAGAAGAATCAGACTATATGTTCTGTTTAAACGTAGCCTTTTTGGATGGCATTAATTAGTAGAAAACAAATGTGAAGTGAGTAGAGATGCAGAACTGACATTTTCCCTTCAAGTTTCTTCTTAATTCTTTTCTCTTGGTCTGGTCTTTAAATACTGAGCAGGGAGGATTCCCTTTTTTTTTCTTTTTTTTCCCCCCTTTCTGTTAAATCTAGCAGGAATTGGTAAAAGCTCCTTGATGTCCTAATAATCCTCTGGCAGAGTGGGAAAGTTTTCCTTTCTGGGAGAGACATACTGCCTCTCACTAAGATGTTGAAGGCTTATGATGAAATAGAAAGGATTTCTCCTATTGTTCAAAAAGACTTTGTTTATTTCTTTTGATTTATACTAAAGGAGAAGTAATTATAGTTCAGATTCCAACTTCCTTTGGCTCTAATTTAAAACATATATTGTTTTTTTGCAGTAGCTCTTACTATGTAATATTTTAGTGGCAACAAAATATGTTTAAGGAATCTTGAACTAGAAATAATATTATCTTTTAGGGGATTCTTGGTTAAACAGAGGGAGGAAATTGCCTTGTAGTGTACTCTGGATGTTGAATGTGAATAGTAGGAGCCCTGAGGACAACTTAGTTTGGTCCCTTCTCTTTTAGCTAACCAGCCCATTGACTTTTACACATAAAAATTTGTTTGTTTTTCAGCTCTTCCTCTTATTCTTGCAGACTGTGCCATTAAGAGTTTGGTGCAGAGTTCAGGCACAAACCTGTCTTCTGAAGGCTGTGTTTTGCCTCAGACAATCTGCTTTCCTTCGCCAGTACTGAGTGAGAATGTGGGTGTTGGTAGGAAAGACTAGAGGTCAAGGGATGCTGACAGAATAGCTAGTTCTGCTCAGCTTGTTTGTGGCTGTCCACAGCTCTAAAAGACTGATTCAACAGCTCATGTCATCAGGCAACGTCAGCTAAGTTTCCCTTTTACATGCATGATCCGTGTGCTGATCTGTGGAAGCGTATAGAAACTGCTGTGCCTGCCTGATGACCACTAATGGATCTCAGAATAACTCAAAGCATCTGAGCCATATCCCCCTAAGACTTCTCTCACCACCCCCATAAAAAGTTAGAATACTTAGACTGTTTTCCCCTTAAGTTTGAATGGAAAAAGTTCCTTTGACATGGCACATGTTCCTCTTCTTGTGCTTGCTTCTTCTGACTTCCTTCAAGTGAGATTGTGCCCTCATTGAGCTCAGAGCTCTCATTAAACAGCAGTGTTTGAAACAGAGATGCACTATCTGCTGTTCAAGATCAGAATACTTAGACTGTTTTCCCCTTAAGTTTGAATGGAGAAAGTTCCTTTGACATGGCACATGTTCCTCTTCTTGTGCTTGCTTCTGACTTCCTTCAAGTGAGATTGTGCCCTCATTGAGCTTAGAGCTCTCATTAAACAACAGTGATTGAAACAGAGATGCACTATCAAGATCACTTTCCTTTTGCAACAGCACCTTTTTGGACTATTTGTTGTATAAGAAAAAGTCAGTGCACAATACTTAAACTAAGAAATTTTGTCCTCTCTGCAGCAACCACTAGTGTTTTGTGAGCTGTTGCACTGGTTATTTCATCTTTGAATGCAGACTGTGGTTTTGAGCACCTCAGTGTGCATTGATGATTGAGACTACCCCTTCCTCTTGCTTGTAAGTCTGCAGAGGTTTCAATAATGTGTGGTGTAAGCACAATAGCTTTTAGAACATGAGGGGCTGCAGTAATAGGGGCCATCATGAACATGCTGAGGTATCTGTCCTAATAATGCATCAGAAAATTAATATGTACTTCTGCAGTACTTGCTGAGGGAGGCTGGGTCTTTGCAGATCAATTGGTACAGTGTTCTGTCTGTATGGAAACTTGCAGAGTTCATTTTCTGTGGTTAAAAAAGCAGACATTCTGCATCGTAAGACAGAATTTTGATAACCCATTAACAATAAAAATAAGAAGGACCCAGCTGAAAAGAGACCTTAGTATGAATCGTGAGAATTTTTGATGAAAGGTCTAAATTTAATATTACATCTTATTGTTTGCTAAACCAGCTGGCGTTTTCTTTGTGGCTTCCACATCACTGAATGTATTCTCATCATAAAAGTTCTTTGTTTAATATGCAATTTTATTTCAAGACAAATCTGCCAAATGTAGAGATATTAGATAATTAGTGTTCAAGAACGTAGGAAATGGGAGAGATTAACTGCATTGATTATGGAATGTGAAGGTTTTAATCTCTTGGGCTAAACAAGGAACAATGGATACTTTGCCTCTTTTATGCACCAAGTAAATAGATGTATATGCATATGGGATTTTGGAACTGAGCTTGATTTACTTCATGTACATGAAGTGTGATGGATGCATCTGTTTCTTCATTATTGGAAAAATAACTTCTAGAAGACGAGTTAAAATATCATCAGTGTTGGTAACACCAAAAGAAGTAATTACACTATGAACAGTGAATTTAGGTTTCTTCAAACCACTTCACTGGACTGATGCTTTTATTTAAAAAAAAACAAAACAAAGCAAAAGCCAAACCAAACAAATCCAAAACAAAACAACAAAAAAAACCCAGAAGAAACTAAAACTTAACAAAAACCACCAACAAATAAAATTCTGTGGTTAGCACCAGTTTTCACCTAGGCTGAATTTATAACTTTCTGTTTTATCAGATAGACCTGATTCTATTCACAGTGTGGAGTGGGGACTGAAGGAGACAGAAATTTGGATCTGTAGGTGAAGAATCAGGATGTGCATCCGTCTATTTCTAATTTCAGGAAAAATCATATGACAGGAATGTATACACTTGGAAAGACTACATTGTACGTATTATTTTGCAGAAGAACATTAAAGAAACCTTATCTGTCAACATACAAGAGCAAAGACTGAACAACTTAAATTTGCAGGAATAAGTTGTCAACTTTATTTCACCAAAACAGGCGTCTCTTTTCTGTTAGCAGGGGTTATAACCACTGTTTTGAAATACTTGCTGTTAGAATAGGATTGACAAGTGTGGATGGAAGTGTGTAAATCCAACAGGTTTTTCATTTACTTGATTTCCATATTTATTGCAAGCATACAGATAAGTTTGAAAGTAGTACTTATAAGTTCATTGTTGTTATATTGTGTTAACTCAAACCTTTTCACCTGCACTCGCTATAGTTTCAAACTGTAATGCTCCCTCTCTTCTCATCCTGGCTATGTTGCAACTGGAGCATGGCTTTGTGTATTATTTTATACTAGCAAATCACTGAGACCCTAAGAGATAAAACAGATGTATATTTTTGATCTAGACTATGTGATCTGTTTCTCTGAAGTGTTTTGAAGACCACCTCAAATTCTGTGTATGCTTGTGAATTGCTTATTATTAAAATAACTCTTTTGTAAAACAAAAGGAAGTAAAAGAAGTAAAATAGTGTACGTGTTACTGATGAAACCTTCCTCACATTTATGTTTTTATTTATTTGTTGGTCTTTGGGAGTAGAAATTTCTTTTAACAAGACTCTATGTGGATATATGCTGGGTTTAGAGACTTACAGTTCTTAAGAAAGTTTCAGAAAGGCATAACAGATAAGTTAAATGTTATTTCACAAGGTCTGCTTCATTGTGTGGGGTATTTCTCCTTGATGGGTACATATAAAAGTGTTTATCTAATGTATCCACAGTATATAGTGAAAGAAAAAGAGGGATAACAGGTCTTTATCAAAACTATTCAAATGGAAGGACGTGGTGTAGCATAAACCAAAGGAAAAGGTTTTGTGGCAAAATTATGGGCAACTCTCATGGCTTTCATCTCTAACAAATGCATTTCTGCCTATGTTGTGTTCATAAATGAGTGCTCTGGCTGCCTGGAATATGGACTCTTAGAATCAAACGACTTGAACTGGATGAAAAATGAGAGGACTAAAAATTATGCTGCCTAAGCAAGGCAGTATTTATCCTTCTGGTCAGAGCTATATGAGAAAAGTCTTCAATCTGCAATTTTCAGTATATCTGTTTTGGGTGAAGATAAAAGAATTGCTAATTGAGTTTACAATATGTAGGACTCTGGGCTATATAAGGATAGGTTATCATTACCTCTGTGTTGTCAGTAGTAAATCTAACTGCTTCTGTGCTCTAGAAAATCTCTTCTCATAAAATGATGGTCCGGTACTTTTTGAGCCAAGATGTTCTATCTCCAGCTTATGTCAGAAATAGTGACATAAGACAGAAACTCTCATAATACTAGTCATGAACCAAAAGGAATGTGTCTTGTTAACAACTTTGGAAAGATCCAGTTCCCAGTGTAACTGCCTTATAGCAGCTACATGGAAGAGAGGATAAAAATAATAAAATATAATCATGATGTATTTTACTGATGAAGCAATATGTTATAATGATAGTCTCTTTAAAGTTAATTTTTAGTTGAACAGAGCTGAGCCTAATGGTTTTCAATTATACTAATCTGAGTCCTGGGTTTAGTTCTTGTGGATTTTGCAACCCCTGGGTTTTGCTTTTATGTCTTCTGAAAATGCTTGGCCTATTTTTGCTTTATGCCCTTCCCATTCTGTCTTAGCAGGGAATGTCAGGCAGTGATGGGATAGCTTGAGACCCTTCCATTTACATCAGAATTTAATCTTCTGTGAGGAACTTGTTCTTATCTCACGTGTAATTAGAAAATAGGGTCTCACTTTCCAAATGGCTTTGTTATAGAGCATATGCTCAAGCAAGAATGTCCAAAAGTATGTCACCTTTCTCTGACAGAGGTTGAAATCTCCGTTTCACTGATGTTTTTGTGAACATTCTCTACTTTGGCAAGGAATTAGGCAGCTTAAAAAATGGCTCAGTTGATCAAACTGATTTGTACTGAGGCCTCATACCTACAGGAATTAAATTTTGGGATTTTTTTTTGCTTTAGTCTACATTTAGTATGGCCACTAGAACGAAATGTCCCCATCATACATTTATTTGGATGTAACTGAAAAAAACAGTAATTGGTTTGCATCTTTTGTGTCCACTGAAAAATGCAGCACATCTGGTACACATCTGTGACAGAGCTTCTGGGTTTGTTTGTTTTGATTTTTTTTTTTCTCTTTTTATTTTCTCCAAAAGGAATCTGGATTCAGGTCATCAAAACTGTTTTGAGAATCAAGCCAATTACAATAAGAGAGGATAAATAGGGGAGAACGTTCAAAGCTGTAGCACTGTTCTGGACTGGACTGTTAGCACAGACACAGCCTGTGACCACTGCCATGGTGTGCCTTAAGAGAGCTGAGCAGTTAGTTATTGCATCTTTTGCCAGTTATGCCTCTCTGACACTACTGGCAAACATATGTGACTTTTTATTTTTTTTTAATTTGTTTCACATTATAAATTCCATGTCCTTCCATGTTCTTTCTCCACTATCTTGCTCCTTTTAGTCTTTTCTTTCCAACAGTATCCCTAACCTCCCTAGTGAAGAGGTGGCTGCTACAAGCTGTGCCTATATCTTAATTGAAGCATGGAGTTGGCCAATGGTAGACCAACAACCAACTGGACACTTGTTTTCAGCATGTGCATTGCATGAAAGATCACTGAGTATCTTTGGAGCTCCACCTATCATGCAATTAGAGAACTTGATGGGGGGAATATTGTTGACTCCTCAACAGAAACGTTGATTTCACGTCAGTGTATTGTGATATTTGCTTATGGATTCTAATGATCTCAGTCTCAATTTTCTTTTTAGAAAGACTGTGTTGAGAGGTGTGAAATGAAAAGAAAACGAAGAAGGAAAGTCAGTCCTCTCATATATACGTAAATGCTAAGGCATGCTGACTCACTTTGTGTGTGGAGGCTGTCAATTGCTGGAAAAAGGTCTGGTCAAGATCTCTAGTCAGGGGTGTCTGTAAGGCTTAAGTTCAGCTTTTGTCTGCATGTGTAACAAAAGCCTTCCAATAACATAAAAACCACTTACTATGTAGTTTCAGAAATTCATTTGCTACTTAACGTTACTTTTATTTCATGTCTCCTTAGAAGTATGATTTTTGCCTCATAAAAAATGTTAATAAATTCTATCATTATAATTGACTTTGATGGCACATTTAAGGGTATGTTCTCATGGAACGTCTCTTAGAGAGATGATACCCTGAAAAGAATATGTCTAGAATGGACAGTCCTGTCTGACCTCATTAGCCAGCAGACCAGGGAGCAATTGCAAAAGACCTAGATTGCAGTAAAACCTTGTTTCTTTCCAAGACAGGCAGTAGATTGTATGGCTGTGGTGTCACCTTGGTTCTGTCCGGGAGCTTTCAATCTGCAACACGTGGACGAGCCTCGAGCAGGCACTGTGTCAACCAAATAGCGTCAAAGTTTGTCATGGGTGCCATGCTTTATTACTTGATGAAATGGGCGTTTGTCCAGTAAGAACTTGAGTTATACCTCTGATTTATTTTTACTGAACTATTTGAGATACCATACCTACTGCAAATTTGGGTTTGCTACAGGAGAAAGGCTCCATATCTACTTTTTAAGTAGGAGTAATCTTCAGTCTATGGTGTACTAAAACACTACATGTGTCCACTGACCTCTTTGACATCAATTAGAATGTAGTATCTAAATCAGTTAAGATTCCATTTATTCATATATATTATATACATTTCCATATAGACAAGGGAAGACAGGTCTTAGCATTAAAACAGTCTTGGATGTCATGTTTTCAAATTGTTACCATCATTGTTCATTGCTTGCTGGAACTCTTTTGTGTGCCAGAAATCTTAGCAACTGATGGAGAAAGAAAGAGTAGCAGTCAGAGAACTATGAAAGAAATAAATAATTAAAAATTAGGTTAAATATTGTTTACTGTCAAAAAGAGGACAGAAATATAATACTTTTCAATTACTTTTTATCTGTTAATTCAGTTTAGCAAAGCTCTGTATTGATTAAATGAAGTGGAGAGTGGGGTATTCTTTTGGGTTGCAGATTCATCTATTCTTGATAATGCATGGCAACTGTCACTTTTATTTTGCAGGAAGATCTTTTTATCATAATCCAGCTTGTAGTGTTTCCTGAAAATATTTAGACTTGCTCTCTTTATATTGTGTAAAGAAGAACCGGGCATCTTCCTGATAAGTGACATCTTTCAAATGGACACATTTGCTTTCTGCTTGTATCATTTCTTTGAGTGATGTGGGCATTACAATCCAAAGCCAGTGCTGTTTTCCCAAATACGATCTAAACTTGTAATACAGATCAATATGTATCAATATAACCTTTAAGGAAAACTCTATGTATTTGGCTTTGAACTTTAAGGTATCCTTTTTAAGAGGTGAAAGCATGAGCTAAGCAACTGAAATATTAATACATTTTTCATATTTTTTTTTTGTTTAAAACTTAACTGAACTACAAAGATGAAATGTTCTGATAATTTAAATTATTTATCTTGAGGTTTGAAGGAGCAAAAGTTAGAAGAGAGATTTGGTGTTTTCATAGTGTGGGTTTTTTATTTTTTATTATTTTTTTTTTTTGAGCAGCTGAAGGCAATTATATCTTTATTGACTCTCTGTGTTCACCCCCTCCTTCAATGTCAGGTACTTGCTTATTATTATCAACATGACATCTCCTTTCTTTGAAAGGTTGTCCGTCACACTTTGAATCACCTCTCTCCATGGTTACATTTTCTAATCAGTTCACATGATTGAGCCTACATCAAGTGATGCTTTACTTAATTCCTTTCCGTTTGTATGGTGTGATTCTTGGAGGGACTCTCGTCAAAATTTTGGAGGGCCCTGTCAGTTTGAAAAGAACATGACCTTTAAATTGTATCAGTATGTTTGCTGGTGCATAAGGGAAAGGAAAAGGTTTGTAGTGATGGAAAACCACTCTAAAAATGAAAAATAATCCACTCAGAAGCAACATGCACAGGAAGTTAATTTGTTTATATTTAACTGATTTTAAAAAGACAGAATGAAGAGGACATGTTCTTTGAGCAATAAGGAGTCCAGACATTGTATCCTTAAATTTGGCTTAGACAGTGTGAGCTGTTGATCTGCCTTTTTGGTATTTGTAATAATAGACAAAAGTAAAAGCATTGGAATGCAGTAGAATAGATAAAAGGTGTCATTCTTTGAAATTATCAAGCCTGTTACTTTGTTGTACTTTCATAACTGTATCTGTGGGCTTGCTGTAATTAGTAATTGACAACGTTAGTTTTTGTAGAGTCTGTCACTGACTGAAGTAGCAGAGTTAGATTTTATGTGGGTATAAATATACGTATGTTTATGTGTGTGTGTGAGAGAATAATTCAAGTTCACGCAGAAGAAATGCTTTTGTATTGTAAATGCAGATAGTCTGAATATGAGGAAAATCCATCTGGAATGCCTTACATGGATAGTTGAGACAATATGATATAGATGCATACCAGTGGAGCTGAGTAATGCTGGGAATCTTATAAAGTTTCACAGTCTTTTCTAAGTACACAAACTGTGGATAGTCAAATACCCTGCAGTAACTTAATCAGGGGTATTGGCTGTTCTCATCTTTCCACTAATGCTTTGAGGTATGCTACTTTTAAGTAGGTTCTACACATGTTGAAATAGATACTTCCATTGAAACTATTTAAGCCTGGTTTGCCATGGATTTATATCCTATGATTACTTCATGTTGATGTCTAGAAGGTGGATGCTTTCTAGCTTTTTCTGATTTTGGAGCATTTTCAGTCAGTCACTGCTGCAGATTCTTTGCTAGCTGATAAAATATGAGGTTATTCTGAAGGTGTTCTCAAGCTCACTAGAAGGATTTCTCTTCTATCTGTGGATATGCCCAACACAAAAAAAAAAATGTGTAGGAACTTGATTAGCTTTGAACTTTTCACCCTTCTGTCAGCTTTGTTGAAACAGGACAGTAGATTCAAAAGTTACTGTATGGAGAGTAGACACTGTGTGATCACATAAGATTGCTGAAGTGAAAGTGTTTATGCTGCTTCTTTGTAGTCTGAAGTCACCTGTCACTCTTTTCAAATTTAGTAGAATTCTCCCTGAGTCATAAGAAGGATCTAAGCCCACCTGCCAACAGACCTTGTTTTCTGATACTGGATCTCAGTTGTTCCAGGCAATCAACCTACTCCAGGTCATCTACCAAAATCTAAGTTGATAGAGGTCTTGTTTTACTCATGGTTAAAAAGAGATAAACAGGTTAATCCATAGTCTGAATTTATGCTTAGACAGCACTGTGTGAGCGCCACATTCTGGTCTTCATTTTTTTCCCTGATTTTTCAGCTTTATGACTAGAGAACTTTTAGCAAAAGCTCCCACAGTGTCAGCTCCAGGCTCAAATGTATGCAGACAGTGCCTCTTTAACACAGCAGTTGTCTCTATAGAAGAGAGCTCATATATGAAATCTGCCTTTCCTGAGTTTAAGTGAGCGCCACATTCTGGTCTTCATTTTTTTCCCTGATTTTTCAGCTTTATGACTAGAGAACTTTTAGCAAAAGCTCCCACAGTGTCAGCTCCAGGCTCAAATGTATGCAGACAGTGCCTCTTTAACACAGCAGTTGTCTTGTCTCTACAGAAGAGAGCTCATATATGAAATGTGCCTTTCTTGAGTTTAATTGTTTGGTATGGTTCACTTTCCTAATGAAAGTGGTAAAGCTGTGTCTGATACCATCTAAAATTAAGGCTGTTCACAGGGTTCAGATCTAGGTTTTCCAGCATTAAGGTGTGTCAGCTTTTATGCCTGATGGATATGGTTCACGATGTGCAAATTGTGGATGCATATGACAGTAGGCAACTGCTCTGCCTTATTCAGGCTTAGATTTCCCCCATGTAAAATTTGGAAGTATACATTACATGGATTTGAGAGACTGAGGAGATCAAGGCAATACCTGCTGTACAGGCATGCACGTTACATGGAATTTGTGCAGGCATTTTGTGTAGGACTTCAGTATTTTGTCCTAACTGGTATTTTGTTATTTATTCTTAAATTTAACCCATTAATGCAATTCTAACATTTCACTGGTTGCTCAGATAAAAGTGTTTTTTTCTGTGTTTCAGAAAGTATGAAATAAGGTGGCAGAATGATAAATACCAATAGCAAATTTCTGGGATAGTGGCGATATCCAGTGGCGTATAACATGACTTTCACTTCCACAAAAGAAAGGTCATATATTTTCATCTGTGACGTATCATTGTTGGCTGAAACATGAACTTCACAAGGATGTGAAGCCACTATATTTTACAGTTGCTTTCTTCTGGGCCATAACCTCTAGGTTTTAGTAACAATAACTTGATGGAGCTCTAGTTTCATGATATCTGGGGCATATAATATTTTGCATGTCCTACTGCAATCTCCATTTTTAGGGTGTTTTACTGGTTTTTGGGCACACAAAAGCTCAGAAATACTGGAAATCATATTCTCTGTTTTTAAAAAAAATAAAATAAAAACCCCACCAAAACAAAACAAAAAAAAACAACCGAACCAGCTGAACCCCCTCAACAAATTAAATACTAGAAATGATGCCTTGACTGAGACAAAGGACTTTTTGTTTTGGGATGACAATTTCTGTGACTCTGACCTGCCAGAGGTGTACTAGAAATGTCCACATGGCATCCCACAGTGGTTATATTTTTTAAAACAGCAAGTATAACACAAATTCTCTGCAACCTTAAAATAGTAGTACATATTTTTCATTATGCTTCTTGTTTTCCTCCAAATGCAGACCACTTTTGTCTTTTTTTATTTTTTTTTTTTTATTTTTTTTTGGTTACCTTTCAGTTTTCACTCCTGCTCTGGCTAATTTCTTCTTCTCTTTACCTTGAAAGCACAAAATTGCATGTTTCA
>NW_008587454.1:650-63150 GCF_000691845.1 Merops nubicus | reverse complement strand
TGTTCCCTGTCTCTCTAGGCCACCATGCTAGATAAAACTTCTTTAAGGCACCTGAGACAGAGAGACAGAGAGAGAGAAAGAAAGAACACCTCCAGAGAGCAGCCTGCTGATAGAATCTACTTCTAACAATATGGTGAGTGTCATTTTAAAATACCATGAGAAATATGATGTGGTGATCAAGGACTTCCTGCTTTAAGGGTTTCATGTATCAGGGTAACTAGACAAAAAATGTAGTTCCCAGGGTGAAAATTATATTAACAAAGAATTAGTAATAAAGCTGAATAAATGTAATGAGATGTGAAAGAGAGTGCATGGCACATTTTTTTTTTTTTCTGTCTTTCATAATTAGGCCCTGGAAGAAATGGCAATTCAGACAAAACACCTTCCTCATTACCAATTTAAATATTACAAATTAAAATGTGTTGTTGTGTTGTTATTGGACAGCCAATTGTTTTGTGTTTTTTTTTTTTTTTTTTCTTTCTTCAGGAGGTAAAGATGCTTCCTTTGGTTCAGGTTGCTGTTTTAGAGGAAAGGTTTTGCAGAATGGTTGTTAGCTGGTTCTCTTTTAAGCTGAGACAACATTTCAAATTTTCTGTCTGCCAGATTCTACCCTTTCTTTCTTTGCTGAAATGATAGTTACCCAAACTCTGCTGACAGTGTGTGCACTACAGGGGTGGCCCAGAATCATACTTTGTTATTCTCACAAGCCATTTATCAAATTTATTAAATCACATAGATTCCTACCATAAGTTGGAAAAACAGTATGTGCTTAATTTGGGCCAATTAATTCCACAACAAATACACTCTCTTTTGGCCTCTTTTATAAATCAGAACACCAAACAGCTGTTCTCTCATCCCAGCAAAACTACCATGTAACTTTTTTTTAGCCTGCTCTTACTGATGAGTATTGGATGAAACAAGATACCAAACACAGGGATCTATTTCCACCAATAAATTCTGTTAATTTATTAATGACTCAAAGCATATAGGAGAAAATTTGTTTCCTGAAGTGTTTATTTCTACATTTTGTAAATCTGTAGGCTAACAGTCAGTAATCTCCAGTTCCTTTTGGTGTCTAAGTGTTTTGTTACAGAGCAGAAAAATCCTTTCTAACACTGAAATAATACCTACTTGCATCTGAAAAGCAAAATATGCAAAACAACGTTGTTGTGTTCTGGGGGCAGTTTCAAACTTCTGACATGGGTTCTAGGAACAAAAGCTAAGCTTGCACTTACCACCATGGCTGTCCAGTCTGCATAAACATGTATCAGAAGGATCTATCTCTATTATTTACATTCTGGCTGCTTTTGTCAGAGGCTAAGGTAGTTAGGTGACACTGCATGTATACATGTTATCTTAAACAAGACTAGCAGACATACACAGGCCTGAGAAGTATTTGGAAATGAGAAAAGGTTAGATGAGCATAGTTCAGCTCAACTGGACTTCTCTGTGATGTGCCTGGTGGTACAAGGGCTCTACTCCTTGGTCTGTTACTGAAGCTCTGCCCTGAGCTCTCATAAGGCGGGTGGATTCAGCCTCTAAAAGGTTCTATCACTCTGAGTCTTGTCCCATGGTTAGAGAAGATGATGCATGTCTGGGAGTGACCTGCATCATCATCTGGTAATTGTTGGCAGCTACTGTAATTTTCAACCAATGTTACTTTAAATTGTTTCTGGCCAAAAAAACTAATGCAGACTTCAGAAACACACGGATGGAGTTGCGGCTGTGAATTTGCTCTACTGATGCTTTATGTACTTTTGAAAACAATAAGAACTGTTGTGCAAAGTCTTTGCCTCTGTAAACTTATAGTAAAAGATAAAGCTTTAGGCAATTACTGCAGTACCTGTAAGAACAAGTGTGCATAGCCTTCCCAGTGTCTGCTCTGAATTGCTTTGTTGTCTGTCTTTGTTTTTACAATCCTGGAGCCCAAAGACTGTTTGTAACTAGCACTGGTGTTAGCCTGGATGGTCTCCCAGAGGTGGAGGAGGCATAAATAAGGTTCACAACATCTCTCCCTGCTCCATGTTGGCTGACAGAAGCAGACCAGCAGAAGTTGTATCGCCCATCAGGTCCCTTTGAAGTGTGTGCAAGTGTGAGGTGGGTACACTGACGAGGTGGCAGTGCAGCAGGAGGTGGCACTTGCATACTTCATCCATTTCAGGTTTGTGTCCTGACTGTCAGAATGTGGCCTTATGTATAGAACACGGTGTAAAATACAGATGCTGTCTTTGTAGTAGGGATTGATAATAGTTTAGTGGTATAAAATTTTGCCAGTACAGTACTCTAGCCTTTATTTTAAAACAGTTGAGGTATGTGAACTGGTGCATAGTGTGATGGCTTGGGAAGGCCAACGAAGCCTTGTAGCTGCTGATTACCTCCACAGTGGGAAGCCAGGAGGAACCTAGAATGGGTTTGGCTTGGATCTATGACACCTTTGTACTGCTTGTGCCTAGTTCTGTCTGCTGAATTTTGCATCTAGATATGCTTATACAGACCTTTGTAGTAACAAAACTTTGTCCATTATATAAGTCTGTGGTTTGCTCTGCTTTTCCTTATCAAATCCCTTGCTGCCCCTGCTCTTCCCCTTTTCTTTTAGTGCCCTTCACCACCACAGTTACTTTAGCAAAAAACAAAGTAGCGTGAGGCAAAGCTGATGCACAGTAACTAAAGAACCTTGCCTTGCCTTCTCTGCCTTCTGAAAAATAAAATAATATAATGCAGCAAAAGCAATCCTCCCTACCAGTGTCATTCCTGCAGGCTTTTTCTATAAAATGTATCTTTCAGTAGCTACCTGATTCCTGTGTAACAACACAGGGAGAGCATCTTGGTTTGGGAATCAAAGTTGGATTTACAGAGAAGTATGCAGACTGAGGAAATGGCTTTGTAACTGCAATAACTCAGGCAGTCACTATCTGCTGACTAGTAATACATTCAAGATTAATGCAAAGTGTTAACATTTTATATTGATTATTTTTTTTTGTCTTATTCTTTATTTCTGAAAAGATGTGTGAAAAAAAAGGAAGGTGGATATGCACCATAAACTGCACTTCTTGGCTTCTGAGTCTGTGGTGAGTTATCCAGAACAATTAATACAATTGTGAATTAAGGTTGAATTTTTCCTGATTCGTTAGCAGGAGATGAATAAATGACCTTTGCCTAGCTAATCTTAGATCTCTTCAAGTTAGTGACGTGTTAGTTTTCATGGAAGAAAGATTGTCTCTGTGACCTTCTTGCCAATATAAAGGTATTTAAACTATAGACATCTTGATAAATAAAATATGAAACAAAAATAGACATTTGACTGTATGTTACCTGATTCATTAGTCAATAATATATCTGTGTGATAATTCAAAATTTTAATTGTATTACATGATGTGAATTTCTGAGGTCTTTAACTGAATTCTGCTGCTAAAATATTTGCATTATTGTTGACACACAGGACCTGAAACCTGGTGTTCAAAAGAACAGCTTAAAAAGTGTATCTTTATATTAGCCAGTTAAGAAACTGTAGTTCTGGAAAAATCAAAGCTCTTGTGCTTTTGACCAAGACTTGCATTTTAAATTTACTTTTAAATTTTAAATTTAAATTTTAAATTTAATTTCATTTTAAATTTACCAAGTGTTTTTTTTTTTTGCCTCTAAAACGATACAAATTGCATAACTGAAGTATTATAATTACTTAGATGAATTTAGTTTGTTTTGAAATATCAGTTCTGTGAGTCTCAACTTAACGCAGCATTCACCATTTTATTTGAAATTGTCATGTTTGTGTAAAAACTACTGTTTCATTTGCCACCACTACTTTTGGAATCAGTCTTGAGAGTCTCATTTTTTGTGGACAAGGTTGGCAAGATAATCAGTTGTTCTAAACTCTTCTTCTTTCTATATTTATTTTATATTTCTATATTTGTATTATTGGTTTTAATGTAATGTAATAAATAAATGACATCAGATTATATTAAAAATCATTAAATACTTGACAGGAATTTTTGAGGTAAAAGTTTGCCTATAGTCACAACCACGTGTCTGTCTACATGTTGTCACGCCTGTTTTCTGTGTATGTAGAAACTGTTCTTAAATTGCAGTTCTTAAAAGGTGGTCACAGGTAGGGAAAACACAACAGGGAGGGCATTGGCTTTCTCCCAGGAACTTTGTGTGAACATGAAAATCCAATATTCGATGTTTATTTCATTAAGGTAATCTGGCTTGTTGTCTAAGAAATTCTGCTTGGAAAAAAGCATTTCCTTTCAGCTTGTGGCTAATATGGAGCAATAGAACACCAGGCTAAAGGAATGGAAGATGGCAGGGAGTATGAGCATAGTGTGGCAGTCTGGTACAGAATTAGCTTCAGAAAAGTCACCTCTTCTTGCTGTATTTCCTCATCATTTCTTGTTGTGAAAACGGTGTGAGAAAAAGCCGTCGTTCTTGCATGGTTTGAAAAGATTTTCCTCTTCTGTGGGTAGGACAAGGCTGTTTTTGATGTCGCTCTTTGGCAGACAGATTATGAGCTTAAAACAATGACTTAATAGTCCAAGCAGGTGAGTGTTCTGTTCTTTCCATGCAACTTGTAAAAGAATGGGTGAAGTCCAGGCAAAGATGGTGCATCGGCTAGTAGCAATACCATCCCAGATGGCTAAACAAACAGCTGGAAATGTCCACCAACAGAACAAATGAAGGATTTGGAGAGTCAGGCAGGTATAGAAAATGTGTCTATTTACCACTGCGGGAAATACACTTTCATAGTTATTTTTTTTGTGCCCAAACATTGCTCCTTGAGAGTCATCGTATTTTATGAAAACTTTTATTAACATTTCCGAATGACCTTACCCCATTGTGTTTTTATCAGTCCCAAGAGCCATAACCTGTTTAAAATATTTTTTATCTTTATAAACACAATAAAGTAAGCTGTCTTGCACATAGATTTGTAGATCTCATTAGAGATACTTTTTAAAAAGGTACTTCATCTCTTGGGAAGATAATGACAAGTAGTAATCTTGGCATGCGAAGTTTTCAGACAGTAACAGTTTGCTAAAATAGATTGTTTAATCTTTCCAGCATTGTTTTGGAATGGATATACTTTTTAATTGCATTTATACACAGCATTATGGCTTGAATGAGGGAAAGACAAGGGCTGAAAACAAATGGCAAATATCAGTTAGATGGTATTCCAGGTGAAAAAAATAGCCCAAGTATTTGCTTAAGATTTCAAGTGTTATCAAAGTCACGCAAGAAAAATGGCAGTTTTTAAACTCATTAAAGTTAACATTTGTCTGTATTGTAAATGAGGTATATTCCCTAGGGTAGTTAACAGCTTTGGTGGCACAAGATGGGGGTAATTTTTCAGATGCACTGTTTCCAATGGGCCAGTGTCCTAAGGCTTTGCTTTAAATGGCCTTTTTATGCAGTAGGATAATGGGCAGTTTGTGCATTGCTAAATCAGCCCTATTTTGTTAGGAATGTTACAGTCAGGGCACTTACAATTTGTCAGAGGAAATGCAGAACATCTCTACAGGAGTCTGTTTAAGAGGACATCATTTCTCGATAAGCTCTTGCTTAGGTCAACATGCAGCTCTGCTCTTACACTATTCCCCTGTTGCTTCTGCCACATGGGAATGCTCTGATTTATTAGGATTGCACAAGTCATGTCCTCCGCCTGACTGAATCCACAATGTGGAAATTTTCTCTCCTCCTTCCCCTCCTTTTCAAAACAAAATATAGAAGGTTACTTTAAAGATCTCTTAAAGTATTTCTAAGAAGACTGTTTCAATAAAAGGAAATACTCGGATGTTTTACAGTATTTTTATTGTATAGCTGCATGTTATATATACATCAAGACTACTGTTATTTTGGAAAGTGTGCTATATAAAAGCATTGACTGTATCCATGTTCTATTATCATACTACTGTAAAATGCCTGTGATGATGTGCAATGGTAAAATGAGAGGATTGTGAACCTAGTGAATGTCATACGAAGCCATCTAGCAGCTAATGACATTATAGTTTATAACCAGAGCATTCAAACCCCAGATATCAACAAAAAAAATCCAAAAGTCAAAGGGAGTTGCAGTCATGGGTACTACAAATGTATGTCTTGTCAACTTTTTAATTACATTTCAAATTGTAGAGACATTTCTCCTATAAAATGAGCTTAATGAACGGTGATTCTTTAGTAAAATCTGCTGTAAAAACTACGGGCAATTCAGCGTTGTCCTCGTTTTCCATTTCATAAAGGTGCTAATACTCTGTCATTCAGACCGCTATTACGAAGAAATTTTGGGTTTGTTTCAGCACTGTGATATTTTAAACTCAGTGCAGCCAAGGACGTTTTTAATGAAAAGAAGAAAGCGATGAAAAGCCTTAGTAATTTTGTGTTTGATGCCAGTTGTAATATGAGAGGAACAGAAAATATTTTGAAGGGGTCAAAGCTATTCTACTCTTTTTTCTTTTTTTTTTTCCCCTCTGTAACACTGAATTTAGCTGTCTGCAGGCATTTGAGCCCAGAATATTCCACGTCCTCTGTAAAGAGAAGTTTCTCTTATGAGGTATCTTGGGTGATTGTGAGTAACCTTCCCTGGAAATGAAGTCACTCCATCATTCTGATTCACATGGACTCATTCCTTACAGTTTCTTTTCCCACTCTTGGAACTGCTGTTTAGCACTCTTACTTCACCCCTGCCCTTCCCCATGTATATCTACCCCTGCCCTTCCCCATGTATATCTTCCTGCGATGCTTAGGGGTCAGAAGATTTATTTTTTTAAATGTATGACATAGCATTTCATGCAGCTTTCCGTAACACTGAATTTAGCTGTCTGCAGGCATTTGAGCCCAGAATATTCCACGTCCTCTGTAAAGAGAAGTTTCTCTTATGAGGTATCTTGGGTGATTGTGAGTAACCTTCCCTGGAAATGAAGTCACTCCATCATTCTGATTCACATGGACTCATTCCTTACAGTTTCTTTTCCCACTCTTGGAACTGCTGTTTAGCACTCTTACTTCACCCCTGCCCTTCCCCAGGTATATTTTCCTGCGATGCTTAGGGGTAAGAAGATTTATTTTTTTAAAATGTATGACATAGCATTTCACAGCTTTCCTGAATTTGCATGAAACTTAAAAAGATTTTTTTTTCTCCTTCTTTGCAAGTCTTTATTGTAGGCTCTTCAAACACTGCGATGATCAAATGAAGAAGGGAGAGGTGGTCCTGGCACTGGTAATGAGGCAAAATAAAGACGACATGATGGAAGTACCTAGAAATAGGTGTTCATATCACTTGTTATCTCTGTCTGCTGTCTGTAAAGGAACATTTCTGCAAGTGATGCCACTACTGAACCTGAAAATCGTGGAGGACATTAGTTATCCACAACAGGACAGGCAATCTGTGAGCAATATGCCTGAGCAGATAGCAGGGGTGGGAAGGACAGGGCTGAGGAATGGAATGCTGTACCATGGACTAAGTACTGAGTGGGTATTTCAAACCAAGTACTGTGCTGTGCAGTGATTAACAGCAGAAGCACCTTCTGCTGGCACTGCAAAGTGGTGTGGCTGCCCTTCAGTTTGATATATAGGTAGCTAAATCAGTATGATTAGACTGTGCAAATTAAATTGATGTAAAATCATATAAGCATTGCCTGGAGAAGAAAGAACTTGATATTCAGAAATGCTGGATACTTGCAAAGTTCAGGAGCACAAGGACTGCTTTGAAAAAATTGAGTCTTCATTGTGGAGCCTTTGTGTAGCTAATGACAAAGATATAATTTCTAAGGTAAAAGTCAAAGAACAAAGAAAATTTATAAGAAGCTATGAGAAGTAAAGACAAAAACATTCTCAAAATAATATTTAGACTCGGGCAAATTCTGTGAAATGGAATAAAAACACAACATGGCAGCTAATATCCAGAGTAAAATTCACTCTAATGAAGTTGTTAGAATTTTTATGAAAGTGTTAAATTAACATTTATGCAATTGGTATTAGCCTAGGAAATTTGTCACTTTGCAGTCACTACTTGACGTTCAGCTGTTTTCAGTTTACTGTCCAATACAAAATTTTTCTGATAGCCATCATTAATTTTCTAAAGTGTTTTTTTAAAAAATGCACTATTTGCATTCTTTACTGAAAGCCTTGAAGGAAAGAACAAGTACTTTCTTTCCACTAGAAGTCAGGTCTCCAAGCTGCAGTTAGGGAACTATCATTTTTATATACTATCAACTCCTGTAAAATCTTAGATTCCATTAAAAATATCTAGTACTTTGCCTGTACTTTTTGGTATGAAAATGTTTCATATTGAGATTACAGATTACTTCAGGAATGCAGTGAGCTTCTTGAGAATCCCCTTTTTACATGGCCAGGCAGAAGATTTCACTTTTCAGGACAATGTAAGCTGAAAATAATACAAATTTCAGCAAAGAATAGCAGAATATAGCTTCTATGTTATTGTTTCATCTTTTGGGACTGTGTTTAATGAAATTTGGTAATCTTTCAGATTTACCTGTGCCTTTCATTACTGAATGTGTTAGCAGCCCTTAAAGATCCTTTCATATGCCCAATGTGTGTTGAATGCAGACAAATAATCAGTAGCAGTTATTTCAGTGAGGTGACATGAACTCTACCTGTTATAAATACAAATTGAAATCCAGGCTCTTGGAAAAGTCCAGTCAGTGAGCTTTTGGTCACTGAGCTCAATTGTGGGGCCTCCACAATGTGTACTCTCTGTTCAAACCTGCTGGACTGTAGAAAGCAAATATAGACAGCAACTTTAAAAGACATCTTAGAGTTATCCACAAGGAGAGAGAAATAAAGGCCCGATCTGGCAAAAGGGGAGAGGCAACAGTGGAGAATGGAGATCAATTTTTTGACAGAGAACATGACACAACTGGACTAATTATGAAAGTACATCACAGGATGATGACAAGTTCTAATGCCCGAATCATTCTTATTTGATTCCAGGGAAACAACCCATCTGTACAACTCAAGAAAACCCCACACATCCACAGAATATTTAAGGATTCTCTTTAGCAAAAACAATACGAAAAGGAATCAATGTGAAAAAGACTTGAACTGAGTTGCAACAGCACTGGAAGAAAAGCTAGTGGAAAAAACTGATATGCAGAAGGTGTCAGATCTTTTATGATTTGGTTGTACAGTCCTCCATGAGTAGCATAAACATTTTTTTTTTTAAATTCTGTTTTTGATTGTATACTGTACAAAATGTTCTCTTGAACTAATGAGGATAGTTAGACTGGGAAGCTGACGCTCAGCACAGGGGGAAGAGAGATTGTCATTCCCTTACTGTGCTCATCCCTGACCTTGCAGTCTCTGCATTGCTGATAGGCGATTGTAAGAGCTGCCAGTAGTGCTGGGGACTTAACTGAGCTGTGTGAGGGGGGAGATGCACTGCTCTGCTGCCTTCTCACTCCTGACGCACCCCATATGCTGAGATGGTGGGTGGCAGTAGGAGAGCTGGCACGTTAGCAGCCATGTGTTCCCTGTGCCAGGGGAATAATCTGTTGGCGAGTTAAATCTCATTTCTGATTCATTTCTCCTTCTTGTGTGGCACTTAAGGCGAGATCTTCCCAGAAAACCCAGCTCTTGGAGTGTATGATAGTGCAGTCTAGAGGATGGTCTAAAGCTTGTGTTTGGAAGCTCTTTTTTGAATACGGATTTTAATATATTTAAAAGCCAAACCAAACCCTGAACTATCTAAAACTTGAGTGCATTAGCATTTCCTGTGGAAATAGTACAACTGTTGTTCCTTTGTCAGGTTTTTAGGTATGTATATACATGGGAAAATTCACTACACCAGAAAATTCAAGTAGGCAAATACAAAGCAGAAACAAAGAAACTTCTTATTTTCTCTGTTAATAACGTTGCTTGTTAAACAGAAGTTGGCACAGAATCCTGGTGTGATTGCCAAGAAAAGATTGTTAATTTGGCATAAGCTTTAAGTTGTTTCGTTCAGTATTGTATGAAAATAAGTAGAATTGTATGTGGTTTTGTGATTTGTATTGCTGGCGAAAGGGAGGATTTCCATCACAAAGAAAATAGGTGTGCACCATCAGGGGGAGTTCATGTTCACCGAACAACTGCGGGATTTGGCAAACAAATACAGTAAACTTGGAGGCAAGCAGCAGAGAAAATATCCTGCAATGTTTTCCTGGAAGAAGCAAAATAGAACAGAATCAATCATCTCTTCAATGAGAGTTTAAGGTGACTTGGGCCTTGCCCTTAGCTCTGCAGAGGACTTGTGCACCCTTCTTTACTCTGCATAAAAGACGTTTCTTTCAGGAGGGTTGGTAACAGGGCTCTTCTTTTATAGCTGAGACCTCTATCTCCTTCAGCTCATTATCTTCCACAGTTACAGAGGCTGCTTAAAAGGGAGTGGTCCTCCTTGCCTTTGAGCAATCGTGGTCTGCTTGTTATGCATCAAACTGGACTTGGTGGCTTTACTAGTTAGCCTAAGAGAGCTGCAAAACTGAGGGGAAAATAGATCCTGGAACAACATAGTTATTAACTGACTTTTTTTGTAATACTGCAAGTATCTAGAGGTGTGTGACAACCTCTTGGTGGAGAAGCAGAGAGGATAGTTTGAAATTGTAGTCCCATAAACCAGTCCAAAGGGATTTGTTAAAGGATGTTGGTCAGAGCCATAAAGTATAGTTGTAAGTTCTGTTATTTTCTATTTTGTTGATGTAAAAAATTGTCACCTTTTTTCTGTGTTTGAGAAGTGAGGATAGTGAAGTCTTGTTTCGGGTAAAAAGAAGTCACGATTTTGTACTGAAAGGGTTCTGCAGATACAAAGAAGCACTGAGTAGTTTTGATTAATATTGAAATCATTGTTAAAGAGCTGGGGCAGGGGGAAAGGTACAGCTGAGGAAGAAGATATCTTTGAACCCAGTTCTGAGCATTGATGTTTGGGATGCTTTTGGTACTTTCTTGCTGACTGGCATATGTAGTATCCAGGCTAGAAATAGAAAGTGAGATAATGAATTGTTTTGGAGAGACTTCTACTTCCTTTCTGAACCTCGATGGATTTGTGTGGATTTTGCTGAAACTCACTATCAGTTTTTATTTTGTTCATTACCTTGTTCTATGCTACACAGTGAGAGAGCAGCAAGTTATCAGACATAGGTACTGAAAGGGAAGATGAAGATAGCCTTCTTGTTCCATAAGAAGTGGGAGGTGAAGCAGCAGAGAAGACAGGAAGACTGATTCAGGAAGATAACACAGTAGCTTACAACATGGAGGACAAGAGGGATCCTCGATGGCAAATGAACTGACAAAATTTCACAGCAGGCACTAGAGGGAGGTGAGGATGCAAGGGAAACATCATGCCATGTGAAAAAAAAATTGAATTGATCACAAGGTCCCATGATGTTTCAATGATAGCACTGTCTAGGAAACTATTAGCGGTGGTGAGAAGAGAGTACAATATGTGACAACTTTTTGTTTTAAGAGGCATGCATTAAAAATACATCTAACGTATGGGACACAAAGAATCTAAATAATGTTATTAAACTTCTGGTAGATGTGAATCTCCAGGGATGCTTACATATGCTTTTGAAGAAAACGAAAAAAAAACCATTAGATTTTGCTTTTCCAGACTTAATTCGTCCTTTTATTTTGTTCTGTTTAAAGGAATCTATGCAAAATTAAGTTACTCAAAATTAGCTCAAAATAGAAGACTGAGTTTTATAAACATTTTACATATTTGTGTTTAATTTGTTGAAAATGGTATAAAATCTGCTCACATTTGGCATCCTGAATACAAATATTAGGAACCAAATCCTCTGATGCATTATAATTTGTAACAGTATGAATTAACATTCTTCCAAGAGATATTGTGCACACTTTTATTTTGGAATAAAGAATTTTATTTTAGTATAGGAAAAATAATATGTACGTGTACGTTTGTACTTTATGGATTGAACCACCGTGTGTTAGTTTTTTGTGCCCATCTGCATTCACTGAAGAAGAAAAAGAAAATGAAGTCCCACCAACAAGATTTTATTGGGAAATATATTTATGTAGGAGGCACAAAAAAATTAGGCTGGGAGATGGCAGTACGCAGAGGGTCTGTTACCTCTAAAATGTAAACCTTCTGCCTTCTAGCACAGGAGGGTTAAATGCAAAGCTTTTAAGTTGAGAAAATATGCAGTTCATGTGGAAGGTTTGATAGCACTATATACCCACCAAAAGCTTAAATGTGCCTGACTGGTTTTATGGAAGACAGTAAATTAGTCTTTCCTTTACCTTTGACAGGTGAGGAGCAGTTCTTGCATGACCGGTGGCTATCACCATACATCTGCTACCACACAGGTGAGGCTTTTAGTTTCAAAATGATGACTGGTAAGAAAAACAAGATGTCTTTCCTGGTTATAAATTTAACTCTTCTATGATTAGTCTGGGCCAATTAGGACACCCCTGGGGTTCAGGCTATGGCTCAAGTACAAGCTTGAAAGCCTGATTAGCTGAGGTCTCTTGATACTTGTTCTTGGTAGTAAATGCTGGCACATATAGTATTGATTTTCATTTAGATATCTTAATGTTTCCAGACAATCCTAGCAGATGTGGGCTGAACTCAGATCTACGAGAGTGCTGGGCTGCAATCTGCAAGCATTTTTCTTGCCATTTTGTTTCATTTTTCCTAAACTTAACTGATTTGGAATCAGGAGATATAAATGAAAAATGCAGAGTTTGCCTATCAATCATGGCATGTACAAACATTGCTACTGCCCTTTTCTAACATCCTATTACCACTGGGTAGTTGGCTAGTCAAACAGGAATAAAAATTACACTGCAAACATCATAAGTTAGGCTTGATTTGTTGAGCAAGAAGCCTGACAATTCTGTAAGAGTTATATACCTCAGCCTCGCTGAAAATCAGCCTTGTTATGGCTCTGGTACGTCTATAAAGATTGTTCATTTCATATAAAACAGCTACCTGCACTGAAAGGCCTGAAAGGAAGAATGATGCTGGTTATAAATATAGAGGAAAATCTATTTGTCTGCCCCTTCGTGCTGTTAGCAAGTCACACGATGCAGCCCTTATGCTGTTCCTAGGCAGCAGGGGGAGTTTTCCATGGCCACCTTTTGCTTTCATCTTCTGGCCTGGACTGAAGCACATCATCTCTCTTTGTCATATGAGATAAAGCAATGAAGTGTGACCAGTGCCACTGCATTGCACTCTGCCCACCAGGAGCACGTTAATGATAATGAAAAACTATACTGCACCACATTTAAACTAAATGTGAGCGTAAGGCTGTCTGTCGGCAGACTGGTATAGCAGTTAATGTCATAAAAGATAAATAGAAATTATTAGAATTGGCTTGGAAGGGATTTTTTATAGAGCAGGGTTGTATTCCTTTAAAGATACATTATCAGACTGTTAAATCTAATTTCAGACTACCGGGCAATTAAAATGATTAACACTCTTTACTCATATATTTCAATTCATTAAAGTTTTAAACACCCTTTACACACTATTTATGTTGAAAATAGAGAAATAACATGTTAAATTCTCTTGGATCATTAATCATTCAAATTTGTTGTATAACTACTTTCTCAAAGCCTTTAGCACCACAGCGAATATTTACAAACCGCAGAGGCGTTTTTGACAGGATGAACAAAATCAAATTCCACCTACCTCTGATATGTCCAAGAGACCTTTGATCGTTCCCAGGCCCTTTGTGTTTGCAAGAAAAATGAGGTAGGAAATTCCTAAAAGATTGTTTTAAAAGTTATGCTACACAAGGACCTGTAAAAGTCTGAGCTGTCTTCACCTGGGGGCTTCCTCCCTCTTTGTAGGTACCAATGCTGTTACTGAAGCTAAGAGGAACTGCAAGTGTACAGCCCTGTGTACTGAGTCTGGCACTTAGTTTTCATGTGTGTCAGATGGAATTGTGTGTTCTCTACTGACAAACCAGTTCATTAGGTGAATATAAGAAGAGATTTTTGGGCTAGTAAATGCTGCCATTAGTTAGAGGTGAAACACCCACTTCCCTTCTGTGTTGGCATTTGTAACAATCTCTGAAACACTGGGGAAAGTCATGAAAGTTAGCATATAGTGTGTGACAAGACAATTATAAACCATGTGTTAATGCTGATCTCTTAAAGATATTGTCTATGGGCTTTTTAGTGGTTTGAAACATTGGGTTTGGGTGTTGGCTTCTTTTTTTTTTTTTAAATTCCTGCACCTATGAAAAACATCTTGGCCATTGTGAAAGAAATGCTGTGAATTATGAGTGATTTGACATAATCTAGACTATATTACCATATTCTGGGAAGCCAGATTATTGTGTTTGCCTGTCCCTGGCAAGGGTTGAACTTGTGGCCTTGTGAACTGCCTCATACTGTAGGAGGTAAGAAAGGTCAATATTTGCACGTAGGAAGTTCCCAGGAGCACAGAGGGCTGCTCCTCAGATAGACCACGTGTCACTGCATGACCTGCTCCTCAGACAGACCGGGGTTTGGGTGTTGGCTTCTTTTTTTTTTTTTTAAAATTCCTGTACCTATGAAAAACGTCTTGGCCATTGTGAAAGAAATGCTGTAAATTATGAGTGATTTGACATAATCTAGACTATATTACCATATTCTGGGAAGCCAGATTATTGTGTTTGCCTGTCCCTGGCAAGGGTTGAACTTGTGGCCTGTGAACTGCCTCATACTCTATCAGGTAAGAAAGGTCAATATTTGCACGTAGGAAGTTCCCAGGAGCACAGAGGGCTGCTCCTCAGATAGACCATAGGCCAGATATGCTGAACAAGCGTGGTCATTACTCTGTCTGTGGCACTATTAGTAGGAGGAAGAGGTAATTATAATTAACCTCTTTGAAATCACCCAGGGGCTCAGCTGATATGTCAAAAATGGAGGTGGCATTAAAGAAAAAAATGCAGCTATATTTCCCCATCTGGCAGCAGGATCCTGGCACCAATACCATATTTTGTAGACTAGCATCTTTCACTTTGTGAATATAAAAGAGTATTCAGACTCCCTCCTAGATGCCTGTTTCAGGAGCCATGCACTCTGGAAGTAGTGGAGAAGTGGCTTCCTAATTTAGGTGTTCTGGATTAGGCCCAGTTACTTTACAGATTTACTAAGGAACACTGCCTCCTAATTCATTCAATTGAACAGGATGCCCAAATTCAGTGAGTCAACTGCAGTAATCCTAGGATCATTAGTAAATTATATACTGGCAACAAATGTGTGCCTAGTCAAGTAGCTTGTCTTCCAGTAAGATTTGACAGCATGAGAGGGTCAACTAGCTGCAGAGGAGCCACACAACTGTGCAGAAAGAGACTATTTTTTACCTCTGATTTGGCAGTTTCTCCCTTGGTTCCATTAGGAGTCTTTTCTGTAATGAGTGGCTCACTATGCAGAATCAGACCATGCTATTTCACTGTACCATGTGCTCTGCCTGATGCAGTTCTAACCCTAGACAATAAAGGGAATGGTCAGCCTCTGTCAGTGAGGATGTTTCTAATGCTGTTCCATCGTTCTCACAAAAGCAACATGAGCACAGAGCCTTTCCCTTAAGACACTGACAGTCATTATCATCTCTGTGATGCTATAAGGTTTTGCTGTCTTTAGGGAACAGAAATCCCAGAGGTACTCCTGAATTTCAAGTCAGTGTATGGTGCTCTAAGCCAGCCCATCAAACTGGCATACTGAGGCACTATACCACTGAAGAACAGGGCTGATAATTAACAGCTATTCAGATGAATATTAAGACCATACTACTTTCCAACAATCAACTTACTTGGCATTTTTTCTACTTCAAATCCAGATGGAGAGAGGCAAGGTGGAGATATAGTCCCCTTAACTTGGACCAAGATCACTACCTATCTTCTTGCTGCTATCAACTGTGTCTTATGATTTTGTGTCTTATGATTTTGTGTCTTTTGATTTTGTGTCTTATTCAGAAGCCTGGGACTTCAGCATATTCATGATCTTTCTGGTGCCACTGTGGTAGACATGACTGCTGCCTCCCCCTTCCAAACTTTTATTGTAAATTTGGATGGCAGGAGGAGGGATGAGGGAGGGAATCTAAAGGACTGAAAAGGGATTCCCCTTTGCATTAGAGTAGGGAGAACAGGAAGAATTCCTATTGCATTCATTTTATACAGCAGAAATTTATCCTTCGTTTTGATTTGTGACAGAGTTTTAGCTTTCAAGTTGACCTAGTTATGTTTGGTCACATAGTATTAGTATTGATTCTGATGCCCTGAGTACCTTTTGCCTGAGCCTGGCACTGCTGGGGGTTTGTTGGACCTGTTTCCCCATGGGGCTGCAGATGAGTCCTAAAATGACTGGTCAGAAGAATATACTGAGCTGAAAATATAAACCCAGTATACCACAAAACCTCACAGATATCCGTGAATTACACAATACAAAATCTAGCCCAGGTCTCTGCCTTTTCTATTTTGCTAATAATCAAAGTTATGTAACTCGGGAATGACTGTTATTGTTGGTATAGCTGGGAAGTTATTTTTCCTTTGAGTTTTTTATACTTCTTCTACCTCCTATTGATTTTGATTATTTACTGTTTGACGAGGGGAACACAGGCAGCCCATGCTGTGAGGAAGATCAGAGGTGCCTTCGTTCCTCAAGGCTATTGCCTTCTTTAATTCTTCAGTGTGGGATCAGAGAACTGATTGCATTTTCTTCTATTTGACACTTTATATTCCACATTTCTTCATCAAACTATTGTAACATGCTCTCTTTTAGAGCAAGCTGCTCTAGGAATATAGCGTTTTTGTCTTGGCCATTATTACAACCCTTTGGTGACTTGTAACAGCAACCTTCAGCTACTGTCCTGATTAATTGTCTTTCAGTTAAACTGGATGGAGTTGAGTATCTTGTTATTCCACTTTCTCTGCTTTTATTTTATTGGTGTTATATGTATTTCATATTTAATCATTACATGATGAGACTTGAGGACAGTTGGTCTTTGATTCTTTTTTTTTTTTCTTCAACCAGGGTAGTCTTACAGGCCTAAGGGGAGACTTTTTTTTTTTTAGCTGCAAGCAATGTATGCCAAATCTGGAAGTATAAAGTGCAGATCAAATATCTGCAAATACACACAAATAAATGTACAATCTATTTGAGCATGTAGTTATGTGTGTGCATTTTGAAAAACAGCTCCTTGGCCAGCCATGTTTTACAATGGTCAGAAAGAATGCAAGGGATATGAGTGTTTAGAGTCTTGTCGCTTTCTAAATGATCCACTCTCTATTAGAAAATAGTTGATGTAAGAATCTAAAATAGAAAAAAAAAAAGAAAAAATGAAGTTAGTTTGTGAAATCTGACTTTAGGTCATAGTTCCAAATATTTTGATCAAATAGGTTCTCTCTCCTTTTCTCTATTGTAAGATATACTATACAGTATATATTGCCAGTGACTAATGTTTGTGCTGTGAGTCCCTGTAGATGAAAACTTGGGTGATGTTAGATCAAAGTCTCCAGTAATTTCATAATTTCTTCCTGAAGAAATGCTTGTTTTCAGCTATAGTTGGCATTAGTCTAAATGAATCAGTAAAATGGGATGATCTCAGCTCATATAAATAATAGCAGCCTTCTCCTGTTAGAAATGCCTTTCTTTTGGAAAAGCCAGTTATCCCACATTAATGCATTTCTAATGAAAAACACTGAGACCCATATGGTATTTTTTAACACATTTGAGAACCCTGGTTAAGATGGAGTTCTAAATGTACTAGAAACCCAAGTTCACTGTTGTTCAACACTCAAGAGAATGCACAAAGAGTACACCCCTGTATTCCTCTGTTATTGTGCTTATTAGTTTATAGTACTGGGCCTCATTCTTTTTCCTTCCCCACCTTCTTTGCTTCTTGTGAAGTGGCCTTCATGGTACCATATATACAAGCCTTATCCTCTCTCTCCTTCTTAAACATAATGAACATCAGAGAAGGTCCCTGAGGCATAAACAAAAAGCAAGAGGGGAACATCCCAGAATAGCACGGGATGGTGAGGAAGGAAGTTCACAACAGTTCAGACTAATGAAATACTGCAGCTTAAGATAGAGCTTGCCTATAGAAGTGCTTCTTGAAAAGAATTTGTTCACTTTTTTTGTGAAAAAAATATCTTAAAAGATATTTAAATATCTTAGATTTTTGTTTGTTCATTATTTAAAACAACAGTATCTACTTCCTCTAAGTCATCATTAATTGTTTTGGCAAAAATCTCATACTGTGGCATGTAAGGCAGAAAACAAGCATGAATTACTAGTCAATATTGCATACTACCTAAAATTTCTCATGCTGTGGAACCCCTTCAAAATCTAAGTGCATCAAACCTTCTTACTTTTCAGGTTTAAAGCTGAATTTTTACTAGTTTAAAGCAGATCTTATAGCACAAATTGTGCTAAAATACACGTTTTAAAAAAAAAAGTTAGCATGTTTTTTTCTAACATTTAGTATTTTTCATCACAGAATGATATAAGGATTCATATATCAGAAGGTAGGTTTAAAGCTGAATTTTTACTAGTTTAAAGCAGATCTTATAGCACAAATTGTGCTAAAATACACATTTTAAAAAATAAAAGTTAGCATGTTTTTTCCTAAAATTTAATATTTTTCATCACAGAATCATATAAGGATTCATATGTCAGAAGGTCAACTAGTCTGATGACCTGCCAAAGCATGGCCAACAGTGTGAGGTTGCTCAGGACCATGTCTGGGGCAGTTTTGCATATCTTCAAGGATGGAGATTGCACAGGTTTGCTGTGTCCTTGTTTCACTATTCTTTTTTAAAGTAAGTAAATAGATAATATAATGTTTTCCTATGTTGCAACATGTGTTCCAGGGATGTGGAAGCCCAAGGGCAGACTCTTCAAGTACAAAGCAGAGTCAAAAATGCTCAAGGGTGTACCTTGATTCCCTTATTCTCATTAGGTCTCCTGCACGTTTTGATCAGTGGGCCCACATACTCTTTAGCTTACCTTTTGTTGCTATTGTGCTTAAGAAAATCCTTCCTGTTCTTCCTAACATCCCTCACTGCTTTTAGTTTGACTTTCCTATTTCCATCCCTACATTTCTGGGCAATGTTCCTGCTCAGTAGCCCGTTCCTGCTCTCACCTTGTGTGTGTTTCCTTTCCAGCAGTGAGGAGGGAGGGCTGGTGGTGTTTCCAGTTCTGTCCTGGCAATTACAGAGCAAGCAAATAGATTTCTGTGTGTACGTTAGGAAGCAAAACTGCTCTTAATGGCAAATTTGGCAACAGAAGAAGGAATGAGAGGTGATGTGAGGAGTGGTAATGAAAGGGTTTAGTTTCAGCATGCCCAATTCAGAGCTTGAGGGAAACTGAGATAAAATGATGAATTCTGTCTCAAGGACCTATTTCAACTCTTCTTGCTATCACAAGCAGGCCTTGAACAGAGTGATTGTCTAGCTGACAAACAGCTGTGTTATTTCATTATACTGAACATCTTTTTCTTCAGAATTTTTACATTTATTTTTAGTCAAAGATTGTAAGGGAAAATTGGTCACTAGGCACAACACGCTGTTTTTGGCAGAACTGTAGGCATGTAGATGGGGGATAGAGCTTTCCCTCTTTCTGGCTGTGAACAAGTTTTAAATGGGCTAACACATTCAGGGTGGAAAAAGGCCTTATCAGAGGCACACTTAGAGAGAAGCGCCTGTCTGAAATTATTGTTCAGCACACCTGGAGTCTCTTTCACCTCACGTGAGGCTACTTCCTGCAGTGTCAGCACCAAATGGTTATTCCGGGAGGATAACAGAAGCTAGAAATTTAGTTAGAACATATTCACATGCAGAAGGAAAACCAAGCATGCCAATGCACTTCCTCTAGTTAACTTAAATTGCCCCTCTGACCCTGCAGCGCTTTTCACTGATGTACTGCTGTAACAGTACTCGAATGACATTTTGTCATTTGCTGAATGTTAACCTGTAAAAATGCTATCTTTGCTCCTCTTCTTTGAGACAGGATGACATGCACTGCAGCCCCCAGTTGTTGGGGGGTAATTTTATGCTCCTTTCCTGACAGACAGGATTCCAGTAGCACCATATGTCAAAAACTCCAACCCATTCCAGTCATGTACCCACACCGTCCAGCTGTCACAGCTATAATTATTGAAACTAAAGCCCAGAGAAGTTTGTAGTTTTGGAAATGCTCTAGTCTCCTTAGATCTTTACTACTGATGTTATAGCTGATTAGGACCCTGCCAGCCTTCTGTTGGTCTCTTGAAAACTGCTGTAATTCTCATTCATCATGGAAGCTAACCAGCTGCTCCAGAGCCATCCTCTCAAATGTGTTGCTTGATGTTATACTTTGCTGTTGTCCTGACCTTGATACTTTGGATGTTCAAACAAAGGCTACCTGTTATGTTGGAGCTGGTACAAAAGGATCCAGTTAACTTCAATCTGCACAGAAAAATGAAAACATGTTTAGGTAGGTACCTGGTGTCACTGTGAAGATTGCTACTGATCTGCACTCATTTTGCAGTCATCCTGCTAATTTTTCACTACTATTTCAAGTACGGGAGTGAGAAGAGGTGACCTCCTGGAATGCTCTCCTGTCTGGCTGACACTGAGCTTTTGGCAGGAATGTCTGTCTTGCCTCTTGGCAGAGATGGAAGTGACTCCTGTAATCAGAGTTTTGAGCCTTTACATTCACTTTTGTAATTTTTATCCAAATGTGACACAATTTAAAGTCTTTTGATTCTCTTTGAGACTTTGGTCTGAGTAGAGTGTTCAGCTATTGGCCTTTCCCATTACAGTCTTTAAGCTGAAAGTTTTATGATCTTTAGTGATTTTATGGTCTTTAATGTTTATAAGTTTTAAACTTTTTGAAAGCCTTTGCATTCATCTCCATTGCAGTGCTAGATATGTGTAGTACAGAAAGCAGCACTTTACTAGATTGCATTTTCACACTATATTCTTTCTTTGTCTCCAGGAATCAGCCCCTCTTGTTACCTCTTGCAGTAGCTTCACTGACAGTATTAGTTATGCTTTTCTGGTTTGTTCATTCACTTAGGAGGCATTTTTAAATTCTAAATACAGGAAGGATTTTAAATTTGAGTAAAGCACGTGTAATTTAGATGGCTTACATTTTGATCAAATAGGAACTCATAGTTTACTATCTACTCCAATATACTGCTCTCAGCCTGGATTTCCTAAACTCTTTTGAGAAGCCAGGTAAGAAAATGTCAATGCTTTCAAAGAAGGAATGTTTATGGATGAGGAGAGATTTTAAAGAAAGCTGCTTTAAAGAAAAGCAGGACTGAGTTGGAATTCCTAGACTGGAAAAACTGACTAATTGGATGAAGAAAATGAAAGAGAGAAATTTGTTAAACATACTGCTTAGCAACTGTCTTTTAATAATGAAGAAACTATTTCAACAAAAAACATTACAAAAAAATAAGTGGAATTTGATATTTCTGGTTATAAATCCCAGAATGACTTTGAATATTGGAAGAAAATCAATTGTGTTGTCATGCAGATCACTGGCTCCCATATACAGGCAACAAGGTGATGATTTAAAAAACAGACCAGATTTTTCTGGATACACATAAGAAGTTACCCCAAATGGAAAACAAACTCTCTAATTTATGTTTAATTCACAGTTTCAAGACACCTTTTAATGGCCAGACTGGGAAAGAATGAAGAGATTTGGTCCAGTGGACCGTAAGGTCTTCATTCTTTCCCAAATCTCTGGGCATAGGATCTTGTATTTTCTCACTAACTGGCTCTTGGTGGGAGCCTGAAGTCAATAACTTCTGGACAATTTGTTGCACCTGACTCTGCTTTTGGGATTTGATAGTCCTCCTTAAAATGAGCTGAATAACAGGTGAAATGTGGCTTTTCCACAGGAGACTGAAGGGATAAAAGGGAGGCATCAATCAAAGAGCTCAATACAGCTGGATGATCCAAGACACAGAAAGAAAGTAACCGAGCAAAAAGCAACTGTAGAAGTCTTACACCACCTATGAGGAAGATGCAACCCATGTTTTTACATTATATTTGTAATAAAGACAGAAATTAGCTTAGGTACAATGTAGCTGCATCTACAAAAATCTTTCAGAGTCTTGAAACTAGGTTTAGCAAGCTATCTGGAAGAAATGGCATATTTTGGAAGCTTATGGCCACCAAAACTCTTAATGAAACTAATAGAAAACATTTACAGGAAGTTATAAATTGCAGTTTGAGAGGAAGGCAATGGAATGGATTTCTATGATCATAGGAGTGGGACAAGCCAGGTTGTTACTGCCTTTTTCAGTTCAAGATTGGTTTTGAATTAAAAGATGAAGGGTAGAAGAATCCTATTGTGTGAGAAAACTGAAAAACCTTAGCTTCTCAGAAGATATTAATCTTTTGGCTTTGCTAGAGAACCATCAGAGGTTCCTCAGAGAAGCTAAGACCAATAAGCAGAAATTCAGAATGAGGCTCAGCATGCAGAGATAAAGAAAGAAGTCTGAGACAAAAGGGGCTGTTAAAAGACAGTTTTGAGGAATTTCAGATAACTGCTCGTTTGGTTTTGCCTCTTGTCTGATAATAGTGCTATTTCTTTTTACCAAATGGAGTGTCTTGTTTCAGTAAAATTATCTTCACTATAAACTTTTCTAAAAAGCACGTGTGGGAAGTAGCACCCTGGAAAGCTGTATGTGGAGCTTTCATACTTAATCTAATGCTTCTAAGTATTTCATAAGCAATCTGGAGAGGCCATCTCACTTGACAGTGCTCTTACAATTGATGGCTAAGATCCTGCTACTGATTCATAACAAGTTCAAATGCAGTTGCATGTGGTTGTTCTCAGTGATGTAGGTGTCAAGTCCTTTTCCTTGTTAGATATAACAAATAACTGGGAAATTTCCTACACCCCTTAGCTCTATGTAAATGGCAGTCAGGTGTCTACTGTGTGTAATCTGGGAGATGGTGCAATTTTAATGTTTTGATTTAAAAGAAAGTAGAAACAATTGTAAAAAAGGACTTTGGTTGGTCATACCTAACTTTCTTACCCTTCTGGAATGCTGTAGTTGGAGAGGACGTAGAACATGCTTAATTCTCTGTTGTGTAGTATTGCCAAAACAAACACAAGGTTGATAGAACAGTACTGTACACTGCAGCCGGAATGCTGTGGAAATGTTCAAATAGGGACTGTCACGAACCAGTGTCACAGGGACCTCACTGGATGAGTAAATACTAGATGGAGCTGGCTATGGGACCTTTACTTGCATGCAAGAAAAAAAAGTGAAAGTGATTTCACTGATTTATTGTCCTGATGCTAACTGAGGCAAAGATGTACCCAGCTCTCCTAGGAAGCAATATAATTACGCTTCTTTGTTTTATAGTAATTTTTAATGATTTAGGAAATGCGTTTTATCAAATATTTTACTTTTAATCTTGAGATTGTTGTGTTTGCATGTAAAGAAAACCTTGTTTTTACCAAATTCTTTGAAAATACTTGAAAGAAATACTTTTATAAACTTTTTGTCAAGTCTTAAAATAATGTAACAATAGTCATATAGTTACAGTGATGGATGGATAGCCATCTACTTTGTTAGGAAGAACTGTCACTTTAGACCAACTTCGAAATGACCTTAATGTTGAAATAGTTGCAGGTTTGGTTTTTATTTAATAATAGCATGTACTAGGGAAAAAAACAAACCAAAACAAAAATACCCAAGAGCCAAGAAATGAATAGGTGTTCATAAGTTGTTATTTTTTTTTTTAACTGACAGTAGAGTATGGAAGTCTGCTAGGCAGATGCATGCCAAACTTATTTTTATCATTATTGCTATTATTACTGTTTTTTACAATAATGTACTTTAAATTTACAGTCTTGAGCTGCCATTGGTATGTAAGACTATATGTGTAGCTATACATAATTATTTGTGGAAGATACTAGTATTGAAAACACTGGTTATTTTTGTTATGAGAGTGGCATTAATAACAGAATTTCATAAATGTCAACATATAGTATGATAATTTCAAGACTCTCTGAAAATATGGTGTATTGTAGCTAAAGATATTCACAAATGCTTGCTGTGTGTACGGATGGGGAGAGGGAGGAGGGCTGCTTTGTGCTTTCTGATGCATAAATATTAGCATTAAATAATTTTGAATACCTTGTTTCCTAAAAAGATTAGTAGCTCTTTATGTGATAAATTGTGCAAGAGTTACTGTTCACACCAGACTTCATACTGTATTATTTTGTGTAGCTTTAAATAACCAAGTTCAAATTATGCTCAGCAAGCTGTTGGGAAAGCTTGGAGGGATCTCAGAGCTGAAGGGCCAATTTGTGCCCTGACTTACATCCTGTGCAAATGCACTGACTTCATGCTGACTGTAAATGATATAAGGTAGTTAAGGATTTAATCTGCAACCTTTTTGTTTTACTTAGCTTGTTTCTATCGTTTTCTATTTTTTATTTACTTATGATTCCATCCCATCCTAAAGATGAACATTGCACCTATGTATTACTAGTTTGTAGGTAGCAGCATTTAATCTTCTTTTACTAGGCATGTTAAATTTTACATGAAACTCTTCTTTAAAAAAGACCAACACAGCTACACACTTGTTTGCCAAAACTGCAGTTTATATTGGATCACATTGGAAATCACAAACTTTGCCTTTGTAAATATTGCACAATAGTCTGTATCCTTTGTGTAAGAATATATTTATGTCATTGTGACCATATATTTGTTTCCTTAAATCTGTAAATATATGCTAGTTCTTTTTCTGTGCATCTACATTGTCTCATCTCAGTGAGACTTCTTGCAGTTTATGTTGCTCTGATTTCAGAAGAGATCCTACTTGCTATGCTGCATGTGGAGTTACAGGCACTGGGGAGACAGGCTGCATAAATGTAGCTTCATCAAATTTGCGTTTGAATCTCCAAAGATCCAGTCAGAAATTGCAATATGAAATATCAGTGTATCGCTTTGCCCGATTCTGTATCTCTCTCTCTCTTCTAATTGTTTAGATGTGACTTTTTATGCCAGAAAATAGAGACTGAAATGAAAGGGTTCTTTGGAAATAGGAGAGTCACCTCACTGTACTTAGTTTTTTTTCATCTGATTTTGTTCCTGGATGACTTCTGCAGCAAGAAAACCTCAACTTCTGGTTATTGTTAAGTGACTGACAGAAAGTGACAAAAGCAAAGACATTCAAGCATAGACATAATATTAATTCAAGCTGTGCAAATAATTTAACACACCAAGTGAAAGAGGTGAACTGAGAAGCTTCCACTGAGTTTAAGGACAAGGTGAAGAATTCCACTTAATGACCTTAAGGAAAAAAAAAAGTTTTTTTTTTAAGACTATCTGTCTTAGGGTAATTAGATCTAAGTCTCTTTAATGAAGAGAGTGTAATGCCAGATCCTGCATTTTCTGGTTTTTGCTGTGCCACCATATACCACCTGTATCTTTATTGATCAGGTATTCCCACTGAAAGAGGTGGAACCATTGTTTTAGGATGTCATGGTTCATAATGTGGGAGTGCACTTTGTGAATAGGTCTTCCTGAGTTACTCTTTTATTAGTATACTTTCTGTACTGCCAAATAATGACAGTCCACCTCACCATTGATTAATACAAGGAAAATACTAATAGTTTCAAAGGGAAAAACCAAACCCTCATGTGTAATTGCTGTCTAGTCCACAGGTCCTCCCATTGTTATTTTCAAGTGAAGAGGATACTCACTCCTACTCAATTTCTAAACTGGAAAAAAAGAATTCTAGCTGACTGGGTAGTACAATATGGTAAACCAAGTTGTGCTACTATTCAATGTTTGTTACAGTTTGTTTTCATAACAATTTGGCAGTAATTGAATTGGAGAAGCTGGTTTAGAGTGATAAGAATCAGAAAACAAATGCTATTTTTTGGTGATACTTCAGAAATAACTGGCTTAGAAAAATTTATTGGCTTTAACCATTCCCTTAAGTTAAGGTTATTGTGTAAGCCTAGTTTGGCTCTTCTGCCATTTCGTGTTTTCTAGGCATTCAGTCACAACTTTGAATATCAGAGATTTTTTGGCAAAATTATCACCATTTGAAATGTTCACTGAACCTGCAAATACAATGAGTCCAATTATTAGTAGATATCATAGAGTAATGAGAAAAATTAACATGGGTGAAATGCTGGGGTCTGAACCTCGAGCCCCAAATTAAGGTTGCCATATGGGTGATTCCCACAGCCCTTCATACAGAGGGGGTGAGTTTGCCTTAGAGCTTCCCCCCAGGGTGCGGCCGGCCCTGCAGGGAGAGCCAGAAGGGAAATGAGCCCCAGGGGTCCCGCAGGGAGCTGACAAAGGTCAGGGGTCTGCTGGGGGATAAAAGCTGGGACCACTGGCAGGGAGTCAGGAGTGTCTGTCTGTGGAGTGCACTCCACAGAGCTGCCTGGTTCAGGGCAGACCTCCTGACTCTCCTGGAACTGGGCCCCAGTCTGCTTAAGACCTTTGTGAATGTGGGTTGGTCGGGTGAGAGTCACCATGTGGGCACCTTTCTCTGATGTGTTCAGCTTGCTGCTCTGGCTGTTTCCCATGCCAACTGTGGGCACCCTCGGGTCTCTGTTTGTACCCCCTGGTGTGGGCCGAGTCGTGTCCTTTGTGGGATCGTTGGGGATGGCATCAATTATGTCCCAGCTGATTGATCTGTTTGAACCCCAATGATCATTCATGGAATGTCCTTCTTGTCTACAATACAGTCTGTGTATTGGTCCATCATCCTGCTGGTGGTGGTTTCATTTTTGTTGGGCCTGGTCATTGGCAAAACACACGGGTTAAATGTAGCTGTGGTTTAACTTCTGCAGCTTGCCTAGAACATATAGTCTTTCACTAAGTGATCGAAACAAAACTGTAATTTCCACTTGAATTCTAATGCAATCTATAACGTGCAAAAATGCTTCAGAAAGGACAGTAAAATGACAATTAGAAATTTTTGCATAATTTTGCCACATCTACTGTAGTTATTCTCCCTTGGACTTTACTACTCTAGACTGTTTTCTGCCTTCTTGAAAAGTTTGCGAAGGGTGTGTCCCACTGAGACTTTCTTCACATACAAGAAACTTCAAGCCTGGTGCAGGAGAGCACCAGGAATAAGGAAGGATTAAAAGGAATGAGTGCTGAGGACTTCAATTTGTCCCAAGTTCCAACACAACCTTAGTAAGTGCCTTGGTTTTCTGTTTCCCTATAGAAAGTTTTGGAAACTTCTGTGCAAGCCTAGTTTTTGAAAGATCCTTTGAGGAAGTGATTAACTCTCCTGGCATATGGAGAATTTATAATTTCTGCAAGTGTTATATAGAAGAGACCCTCTCATGTGAGCATATGATGCATTTAACTCCTGTTATGAGCAGTGCCTCTATAGCTGGCAATGATTTCAAATTTTCTGAGATCTCTGTTTAAACTATAATGGAACTCCCAAGCACAAACTGTCACGTAAGGGGGGCTAAAGTTATGGTATGTTATGTTTAGGTAGTATATGTGGTTAGAGTTTATTTTGCTGGAATTTAACAGTTATCAGTTGGAATAAGTTCACAAACCCCCATGTTCCTCTTTCCTGCTTCTATAGGTGGTTTGGTGGTCACTAATCTGACTCACAGAGAGCTTTGGCTGCTCAAACTCTTCTCTCTAACACTGTTTAACTCTTCTACAGCTCTGTAGCAAGTTCTACTAAGACATGAGGATAAATGCATGTTTTTTCCCTAAAAATCCAGTGCATCTCAGATATTAGGGCATTGTTGTTGAAGACTGTTTACTATGCTGCCCTCTAAAGAAGCTTTGTTTAAATCTGTCTGAGTTAATTAAATGCTAGAAGGAGCTCAAATGATGTGTTTTCATCAGGAGGTACAGCCACTTACGTAGGCTTGCTACTGAAGTTGGCAGGGGCTTGAGTTATTTCTGTAAAAGGTTTTGTATGTTCTATAAGTTTATACAAATTTCCTTTCAAAGTTGGGGCTTGTATACCAAGGTTTTAAATGAGAAAGTGAATTTTTATAGTCCTGTTATAATGGAAAAGTTAACATTATTTTCGCATTAATGACTTAGTATAGGAAAAATTAAGTAAATATGAATTTATAAAATTATATTTTATTGGCACCTTAGGAAGCAAATATTATAACTTTAAAAAATGCAGCAAATAATGATATATACAGTTAGTTAATTCTTTGCCACCCTTCTTTCTTCTCTTTAAAAGAAGCCCACACAAACTGCTGTTTCAATTGTATTATTTTTTTCCAAGACAAACACTCAATACCTAGACTTTTGAACAAGTGATTTCTCCTTGAAAATGAAAATATTTTCATGTAATCAGTAAATTTCGTTATGATACTTTACAACAGCTATATTAAACAATAAGAATAACTACTATTTTGAAATATCTTATAATTAGAGCAGCCTTTAAAAAATATTCAGAGTTAAGGCACATTAGAATGTATTCCACCACATGGAGACAGCCCTGACAAAGAAACATTATTCTTAGATTTACAATTAATTACCCTTATGTCTATACCTTGCATTCAATTTGCATATCTTAAAAGTGCTGTAAATTTCATAGCACTCCCTTGTTATTTAAGATCATTCCGCTTTAGTAAAAGTTTCTACAGTGATAACTTTTTGATTATGTGGTTGTGAGGTCAATAAATCTGGCTTTACTTTGCTCAACAATGTTATAATTTTATTTTTTTTTTTTCTGTGTGTGTGTTTTTCATTATTTTGCTCCTTGTTCTTCCTGCCCTCTCATTTATAATCCCCCAAAGAACCAGTAGATAGAGAAGTCTGGCTAGAAGACGAAGTGAGTGGTCAGATTCTCAGATGTTATCTTTTTCCCAGAACGCACTGGTACTGGGTGTCTGACATGTTCTATACATCTTTCTAGTGTCAACCTCATTAAACAAATACAACTTGATGTATAGCTCTCAAGAAATGAAATTTCATGCAACAAATTTGCTTTATTCCAGCTTTTATTCTTCCTTCTCCCTCTTTCTACTTTGCTAGTAATTTTGTACACTCTTGATTTCTAGCGTAATAATACGTGGCAATGATTCATAATTTTGTACTCTGAAATTTGTCAGGGTTTTTCTGTTATTTAAAGAAATATCCATGTTTTAAACTCACAACTTGATGCTTCCTGCTTTCTAAAGAAGGAATCGTTACTGCTGGGTAAGATATGATATACCATCCAGAATGTGGTTCAGTATGTTTACTTTGCTCAGATAGGTATGTGGATTTTCTCTGAATATTAGACGTATCTGTTGCAACATGCCTGTTGTAAATTTTGTAGTCTTCTATGGGTAATTATGTATAAATGTGCTAGAACTGTTTTATGGTCTAATTCAAGGTTAACACAATATCCTGTAAGCCAGAAGGACATTGAACACTTTGCCAGAATAGTAAATACTAGTGTCATCCTTTTTTTTTTTTTTCCCCCCTTCAGCTTAAAAGGATTTTTAAAAGAAATATATTTTCAAACCAAAATAAGCTTTTTTAAATGAGACTGTATGTCATTTACAAAAAAATGCCACTAAACTCAATTAGTACTGGTCTCATCACTGAGCAGCATTGGAAGTTGTCAATTTTTTTTTTTTAATGTAGTTGAAGTGATTTACTGAATCTGGGACAATATTCTATTTTTAATCAAGTAAAAGTATAATCTATGAAAAAACAGCAATACACTGTATACATTTCTGTAGATGCATTGCTGTAAAAAACAGACACACACAAGTACCTAAAGTTTATGCCCATCTTTTCTGTTACTAAGAAAAATTGTTTGAATGTTATTTTAAACAGATAATTCCTTATTGCTACCCCTCTGTATTAACTTGTAGCTATTAGTGATTTTAAAAGTTATTATTACAGTTTTTAAATTTAATATTTTTGTATGCAACACTTACAGATAGATAGCAGCCATCCAAAACCTTGTCTGTTGCTCAAAAATAGAAATAATAAAATAATGGGAAGCAGAGCTATTTTTTTGGAAGTAATTACTTGTTGATATATTAAACAAAACCTCCAAATACAGTACTTTTAAATGCGTTCTTACTGAGTGATCCAACTGTTGTGAATTCTAAAGCTGAACATATGTGTTTTTAAAATGAAAGAATCTGATTTTTTCCTCCCTTGGGACAGGATGTTGAAGTTGTGGAAAGAACAGGGTGTAAGATTTAACAAATAGGTTAATCTCTGTTTCTGAATTTCTCACAGGCCTTTTAATATATAAACAGTTTTGAAGATATAAAGTAACTACGCTTATCCTGATTTTTATGGGCTTGATATAAGCAAGTGTTGAATATGGCACTATTCTATTTGATTATTATATAACATTTCTATTAAAATGATTTTTAAAAACCTTCCCAAAATTCCAATAACACTATTTCAAGGAATATAACATGGTAGTGGAGATTAGCTAGCCCTAGAATACCTTGGCAAAAGTGTTCAAGTAGCAAGAGTTTTTCTAGTCTTATGTCCTATATACATCTGTTAAATTACTCAGAGATCTCATTAAATAAAGCTAATGTACTTGTAAAACAGTAGGGAGAGACAGTATATCATTGTAACTGTTAGAAAGAGCCATTCTGGCAAGGAGGGAGCCAAGAAGGCTAGGTGTATGCTGGTCAGTGTAGATGTTTCTAGGCCATAAATCTTGGCCCTTTCCTGCCTAGTTATTGTGTATTTCTTTAGGTGAGAGATTGATTGTAGCAATGGAAGATGAATTTGCCCATAGACCCTTTCTTTTTTTTTTTTTTTTTTCCTTTATACTCCTGATGCCTTGCCAAGGTGATAATGCTTTTTTTTTCCTGCAATCATTTGTTTCAGATTAAAAGCATGAAACTGCATGGAGAAACACAAGAAAGCTTGTCTCTGCAGTCAGGCAAGGATGAGGGCATGAAGATGTATAGCTGTCCCAGGTGGGAGAATAGTGCAGCTTACCCCCTCAGGATTTGTAACACGTTTGTTTGAAGGAGAATGAAATTGGGTAAAATTTGAGAAAGAACCCAAACACTTCTTTATTGTGCATTTTGAGTATGGTATTTTAATTTTTTTAAGTACTGAGGTAACAGCACTACTAAAATATTCCTTATCTGTCTATTTACTGCTGAGAAAGTCATGGAAGGATTGCACCCCACTATTTTTCCTCTCATTGTCACATGCACACACACACACACACCCTGCACACTGAACATGGAGGGGAAGAGTTTTCATGAATATCTATAGATGCTGAATTTATAAGGATCAGTATAGTCACAAATGTTGTACAACATGTCAAGATATCATAAAAACCAGGCAGTTCTCTATAAAATACTGGCTTAATCTTGGAGATTTTAAAGCCTCATTAAAATGTGGATAAAGTCCATATATGGAATGGCAGCATTCAAAAGGTTGAAGTTGTATATCTCTGGTGCAGAAATTTTAACCGTTACATTTGAATGTCAGTCGACTCATTTGATCACAGATGATATTAACATGTAAAGAGTTAAAATGATGAGATGCATCATATATGTTGTATAACGCAATAGGATTTGTTGTTTAAGGTTTGGGGATTATGCAGAATAACCTTGGCCCTTAATTTGTGAAATCTGAGATTCTAAAGTAGAAATGATAATATGAGCATCCCTTAGCAATCAAATTTTACATCATGGGACTTCTGGGCAAACTATAATTTCTGCTAGGAAAAGACATCAGTGCTAATTTGGGCAGAGAGATTGGACGGTCGCCTGTCCCTGTGCTGGAGGGGTAATGAGGGAGTGTGGCTGTGGCCTCAACAGGAACCTGGTTAGAACAGAGTAGGCACTTCAAAAAAACAAGAGTCTGTAGCTGCTAGAAACTTTAACACTGGAAATTGCAAATATTCAGGCTCTTGCATGTTTCTGTAATAGAGCTGTTCTAGCTTTGCAGGTAGTTTCTTTTTAGGAAGAAGTTTGATCCCACTCGCACTGTTTGCCAGATCTGCAGTAATTCGTTAGTGTGTTGTACACACCTGCTTGGCAAACCTATCTGGTAATAACAAATATGAGGATTCCGAGTCTTTTTTTTTTCATGGAGACACTTTGAAAGTCAAGCAAATACTTTTATCTTGACCTTTCTGCAACGCTGCCCCGTATTCACTAGTTGTCAGCACATGTTTGTCTGGAGTCATTCGTCACTGCCATCCGTCACTCCTCTGCCATTCCCATCAGTCCCATTATCTGGGATCAGGAGAGAGCTGAGGATGTAGCCTGAAGGATCATTAAACCTCAGCTTCCAGGTACTGCAGGTAGTCCAGGTGGTCTGTTGTTATTTATAATAAAGAAACAACACAGCAGAACTGCCTGGCAGTGGCCCATGAGGCCTAGAGAAAGGACGGGCTGAGGGATGTCATCACTGAAGGACAGCTAAAAGTGGACTTTCTTCCTCCCACACTGTAAGCTGAGAGGATTTATTGAACATCTGTTCAGTACATGGCTGGGAAGATTGATTAATTTAATTGCTCACACTTTGCTTAAGTAACATTTGAATACTTAATGTCAGGTTTGAAGGATATTACAACATTTACTCGCACAACTTTTTAAAGAGGCAGGGTTTCTCATCCCTTTTTGCATCTTTCAAGGAATTGAAAATGCATCCTGAAATCTAGTTTGCCCAGAGGTTTGTGAAAACTGGAGCAAGTAGGAAAAGCTGCTTCCTCTCACAAAAGCAACTAGTTATTATGTTTTGCTGATTGTGATAAATCACTAATGTAATGAGGTTGGATCATCCTTACTGAATGGTGGTAATTTTCCTTCTGGTGTTCAGGATAGAGACAGTTCAGCATATTATATATTTCTGTACCCTTTAATATAATATCATGGTCATATTGAAGGAGTAGATGAGTTAAAGCCACAGTAATTTATTGCATGTTCTATTCAGAGAGGATATTTGGGAAGAAATTCCTTAGATCCTCTTGAAGAACTCCACCCATGTACTACAGGAGAAACATTAAGCAACGGAACATTCAGTGTTCCTTATTTCAACACATTTTGTGTACATCTGATAGTTTTGCAGCTGCATAGTTCAGAAAAGTGTATCACCAATCTGACCAAATATAATCAAATCCATCTGAAACTATTAATGGGCATGAGTATCTGGCACAAGCCACAAAGCTTTTACCAAATATAGTACACTTATCCTTGATTTTAGAACTGTAAATGTTGATATTATTGCAGTGTTGTCTCATAGCAATGTCTGTGAGTACTAGCAAGCACTTATTATTTAAAGATAAAGGTGAAGCTCCTTGTTTTGCTGCAGTGTAGAACTGGCTTTGCATTTGTCACCATCACACATTAAACTGAGAAAAAGCAGACTGATAGATAGTGGTTCATGTGCAAAGACTGATTCTGTGGGATTTCTTTTTCCACCTTAAAAGTGATATTATTTTTTCCCAACCCCTGTGCTCTAGTAAAGATGTTCTTTGATTTCTCTGTACAGCAGTTCATTTTAAGTCTGATATACAGTCAGATATTCCATTAGATACAAGATCTTTAAATATTTGTCTTACTTTGTGTGTAATTTGCTTTGGAACTGTTAGTCCAATAAATAGTAAATGATACTGACTTAAATAGCCATGTATTTTTATTGTCAAAGATACCGTATATAATGTTCTCACAACAATGCTTAACTGTGAGAGGGTAGGGATTTAACACTGCTACATGACTAATTTACTACCTTCAAACATAAAAAGGAAAGCTTGGAGAGAAAGGCCTCATATGAAGCTGCATAAAACAGCAATAGTATCGTGTAGTGGTACTTAATAATGACACTGGCATTTTGTTAGCATCTCTACAAGAAAAAAATTGTTCTTAGAGAAGGATAATCTACAGTCAAATCTGATTGAAGTCAAAAGAAACATTGGCTGATTTCTTTGAAAGATGCCCGTCTGTCCCTGAATTTGACTGTACACTATACATCCTGCAACAACGAGTCAGATTGTCAAGGCCAGAACCAGGTGCCTGTGTTACTTGTATCCTTCTACATCAGTCATACTGTAGGGAGCAGACAATTAATTCTGGAGCAAAATTGAAAGTCAGAGGCAGAGTGTGAAAGAACAGAATGACAATAATAAAGTGCCCCTGCCTCACATTAATCTCCCTCACTTCAGGGCTGTCAGAGGCGGCCTGGCGGTGACTAATGCCAAGCTTTGCATACAGTGGTCACAGACACGAGCAACATGCTCCCTTTACAGCATCCGTGATTCGCTTTGTTGAGTTTTTGACTCCTGTGGAATCACTGAAAAAACATAGCCACTGGTCACAGGTAGCAGGATGAAGTTCCTTCATCATGCACTTATTGATCAATGGGCAGATTCCCGGGCTTGCCTTTAAAAAAAGAAAAAAGAAAAAAAATCCTGACAAACGCAGGGAGATTAAACTAACTTTTTGAATGGATGAGCTCAGCAGATAAGCGTTAATAAGTTGGGCTTTGAGGAAGTGCATATCATGTACAAGTCCAAGCATCAAGACAAAATGATCTTGGACCTCTATAGACACGCTAATCCATTAACATTGCAAAAGACTTTGATACACATTTGGGAATTGTGTTCCATTGATTTTATTGTCATCTTTTTGCACAAATAGTAAATAGGCTAACATTTAAGGAACAGTGTAATTATTCCCGAAAAGCAAGACATCAATGTAAAGTTTATTGTTGTAGACCAGACATTTTGACAGGAATACTGTAATATCCCAGAGGTGTCACTGGGTTACTGAAAAGGTTAAAAATTGGTGCATTGTGTCGGAGAAGAAAGTCAGTAACAACAAACAGCATTCAAAAAATCACAGGCACTTCTGTAGGGAAGTGGAAATGTGTCATGTAACAACATACAGCTTCTGTGAGTGGTTTGCTGCACCGAGGAAGAAAGTGAAACATATCTAATGAAAATGCTTCCTCCCCTATCAGCATTTCAAGGCTCTCTCATTATTTAGATTGCAAAAATAACTTTCCTCTCAGGTTCCTCCTTTTATTGTATGTGAATCCCACACATGCTGATGTGTTGTGGAATTTGATAGGGCTGTGTCTGAAAATTTAATTCATCTTCTCTGATAATCGTGGGAGAAAATTCCTGTGTGAGACTTCCTTGACTATGCTATTTTTTCTGTACTGGTCATGTATGTATGCTGAATCAGGAGGACAGTAGTTTGGGGCCCTTTTTTTTTTGTGAGTGTTATTTGGCAAGGAGAAAAGTACTTGCAGTCTTGTGTTATAGTTGACCAGCAGAGAAGCATTCACTGGAATCTGAATGAGAAGAGGAAAGCGATATATGGCAGTTTATTTTATGTTAACCAAGAACGTTTTATATTTGAATATACTGTTTAACATTCTAGAGGATTAGGAAGGAAGCACACAGGTCCTCTTGTATACTGAATATAGCATGTCATTGGATCAGGAATTGAAACATATTTACATTACATTTTGAGCCTTGTACACTGTCAAGGCTGTAGGGTTTTCTTGTTTTTCTATGCAAATTTATTTCCATTAACAACTCCTAAGTCCCAGTTTTGACTCAAAACATTTTTCATAGCATTTCTGATAGTTTTTTTTCAAGTTACTTGACTGGATATGTAATGGTCTTCTCTTCAAGAAGACAATAGGAATTTAATAGGAAGTATTAAAAAAATCTCCATCATGAGCCATCAGTAGGGTTTGATTTTGTGAACCTAAACACAGGTCTTTATTGCTTGTTTGAGCTAAAGGAGGAAGTCTGCAATCGGGCAGGGGAGACTTTTATCCTTCCTTTGGACGAGCCATTTCATGTGTTGCAAAGCATATTTTGCAAGCATTGTACAAAAGCATAAGATGGAATATGTGTATGCCAGGCTTTTCCAAGGGTATTGATGTGAATATATTTAACAGCATGTCAGTCACTCACCTTGGGGTTCCGTTTGAAACGTCATTCCAAATTCTAGTTTATTTAAACTGAAAACGGTTTTATGATAGTGATGGCATTTTGAGAGGCTGGTGAAAAGATGTAGAAAGAAGCCACCTTGATTTGTGTGTTATGGGCTAGGTCGATTCCTAGAGGTTGTTATTCAAGTTCCTATTGGCAGAAAGAAGGGAGGCTTCAGTTTTACACACATAATGCCACTATGTTCTCACCTACTGAGTTTAGATCTAACTTTTTTCAATCTGTTCATGGATAGTGCTGTTCTCTGCTTCCATAACCATCAATGAGAAGAAACAATGAAATCCCATGACTGACCTCAGCTGCAGCCCCAGCAGAGAGATATTTACTTACCACTAGTAAGTGGTAACTATTGATATTCCCTACTTTATATCCAATACCTTCTGAATTCATCAAATGAGGTGGAGGTCTCTTTTTCAGAGTTATGTAAAACGTGTATGTATCGTGCTAATTCTACTAGTTGTGGGAAGAGTCACAGTTAGGAAGCTATAAATCAAAATGGCATTGTTCAGAAGTTTTGAATAAATAATTGGTGTGTGAATCCTGCATCCTCAGCTGACCTAGATGTGGTAGATCTAATTATGTCAATGCTTTGTACTTTAAAATACTTTTTTTGTGTCAATACTGTGTACTTTTAAAGGCTTCTTTTTCTTTGTCACCGTTATATTTATTCTATTTCTTTTTAACCAGCGGAAAAAAAATTATTTCCCTCTCTTGTTCTTCTTTATGTTTTATAGGGATGTAAGATCCCTCATAAAAAAGCTGCACCTAGAAATTCTAGGGTTTATTTTCTAGAAATCATGATCAACTTCTGTGTAAATGGAAAAAACAGCACTTCAGTTGTTCAAGAAACATTACTATACAGAAAAAAAAAATTAGTCTTGCCTTCTGCATGCTCATAGAATATGTGAGCTCTGCTGACCTCAAATCACTCTCAGTTTAGGAGGCTATGAGGGCAGAAAACTGTTCCCAAACTTCCCACTGAAGTTGTATCATCTTACAGCATACACAACTATTTTGGCTGCTGATGGGGACATACTGCTGATTCCATATCCATAAAATCTGGACAGAATTCAGGGCACACAGACTGGTTTCCCTTCAGCCAAGATGAAAAAACCTGAATTCTATCCTCCAGATTGGAAGATTAAGAGGTGTGTAGCTGCCCAGATTGCATTCCCACTTTTATGTGCAAAATTGGGCCTTACTATATTTCTGTATCATTTTGAAATATTGAGGAATTAACACAGCTTCTAAAACATTACCCATTAAGCATACATAAAAAGGGAAGTTCTATAAAATTATTGAAATTAACATGTTTGCAAGTAAGTATAGTTTTGCAGTAGAACACATTAATACTCATAAAACAAATTCAGGAAAAATAGTTTTCATCAGTGAGTATGCTTATTTCCACATCTATTACCATGCAACCTCCATGGGGATTGCTCTCTCTGGTTGTGACACAGACTATTCTGGTTGCTTGAAGTGGTAACTTCTCACAATGTCCTGTTAACTGTTAAATTATGTTTCTGTATTTATTTTTTTTCTTGGCTATGGGGAAACAGTGAGCCCCTAAACATGTAGCTAGCTTTTGAAGGAAAGACTAAGCTTCCCCTTAGGAATCATTAGTACATTGTTGTTGCTTCTGGTACAAATAAGGGGGATGTCACATGATCTCACTAGAAACAAGTAGTCTTTCTCTTAACTCTGTTTCAACCACTTGTTAGCAGTTTTCTCCTTAAGCCCTTCAATATGGTTTAAAGGCAGCTGTACTGACCCATATGTGTTTGCATTGGACTTTCCTCTGGTTACAAAGTAAAGAACAATTCAGGAAAAAAAAAAAAAAGAATTACTAAACATTCATTAAATGAGATGTCACAGCTTAGGGCAATTCAGCTGGGAAGGAACCTCAGGAGGTTATCTTGGCCAATCTCCAGCTCAAGATGTTACTTCAGTATTTATGGCTGACCTCATTTAAGTACTCTTGGAACTTGTCTAAAATGCTGAACCTGATTCTAACTCTACACTCACTGAAGTTATGGAGGTTTACCACCAAGAGCAGTATTCAACTTAATGGTAAGGACTTCTTAAATGTCTGTCTTCAATCTGCCTTTGGAGATTGTATTCAGTATATTCTCTCTGTAACCTTAGCAGACTGTTTCTCAGATATGGATACAGCAAAGACAGACTTGTCTTTTCACTCAGCTTTAAAAGCTTTAATTGTATTTGACAACATTTTATACTGAGTTTGGCTTGTTCTCTCACAAGGAGAAAGTATGCAAACTTTATATACAAATGGGCAGAAAATTCTGGCTACACTTCTTTGCTATAGCAAAAGCCAATTCACTGAAAGGCAAGCCTTGTACTGATTTTGTAGAAACTTGAACAGGAAAATATGTCTAGTGCCCAGTATGGAATTTTGGACCAAAGTGACAAAAGCAAATGCAGAAGGAACAGCAGTCCGAGACTCAGAGAATATATATGGGTATTGCCTGTTTGCATTTCTCCTCTTGTTTTCTTGTTCACTCCCCTAATGTCTCCATCAGCCCCACAAATTTCTCCAGATGAAATATTTTTGATATTTCAAATATGTTGTGACATGGGGAAAAAAAAAAACAAACAAAAAAACCCAAAACATACCCATTGCTACCACATCTAGATAGGAAACCTCATCTTATGTGGGCTGAAATCATGCTTTTGGAGAAGCAGTGTGGAGCCGTGCTTGTTTGATGGCCTTGTGTCCTCCTTGAAACAGCAGAGGAGACTGCTTAGAACATCATGTGTTACTCTCTGGTGAATTTCATAGTCCAGGTCCTGAACTGACATGTTTCCATCCATCCCCTGCAAAGCATATATCAGCATTCCTTCTGCTTCTAATGAGGCATAGCAGGGGAGGAAATCTTCTATATAAACAGCTCCCACATCACTTACAGTTTTATTAAACAACTTCTTTGAAACAGTATTTGTTTGAGATAAAGATTTTTAGCTATTTGGTCATTATACTATCTGTGGATGTTGAACAGAGCAGATTAGACAGTTCCTAGACCTGGCAAGCTCCTTGGCTTAAATTTTCCTGTATTTTGAGAGACAGTTCCAGACTATAAATTCTTGTTGCAAAGGTCTTGCCTATATTATTCAAGGTATAGATTATAATTTTTTATGTACCTATTCTATTAGGGGCTGATGCAGTTTTAGCTAGATTTATCTCTAAACAGGGAGAAAGCTGTTCTTTATTTAATTCCAGTTGTAAACAAGTTGCAGCAAAATATAAATGGAGGATGAAACAAAGGAACAAAAAAATATCGCTTTGTATAGGCTTTCTTTTTAAATGTAGGCTTCTTTGCACAATAAAGCACTGTGATTTTTTTAGAGGGAAATTATTTACTGTGATGTGTATGAAATAGAATTTTGATAGACAGAATAAGCTGCAATCCAGTCCTAAACTATAGATTTTCAAGCAGATTGATGCAACAAATTGTTAGCAAATAGCAGTTTGCAATTTGATGCTAATTAGACATAAGGCAAATATGTGCCATGACAAATTAGCAGCAAACCATACTGAAAAGGATTAGCAAGAGCTGGCACAGAGACTGCTCGATTTTGCATACTTCCTTGTCTTAGTCTAGGAGGTCTGAGCCAGTTTTCCTTCTCTGTAAATAGGAAACCAGAGCAGAGATCACAGGCATGCTAGAATGCCTTTAATTGCGTATTTGAAATGTTTTAACTCTCTCTTAATCCCATGGAGGCTTTTCTCCATACCACCAGCTTTATTATCCTGGGAGATGATCAAGTACTTTACCCATTTAATATTATAACTAAATACATTATGAGGTGAGTGACTCACAGGGTTATTTACTTTAGCAAGTCTATCATACTTGTAGAAAGAAAAAGCCCTGTTCTTATTCAAAACACCTTTGCTTAACTTCCTGCAAATACGTTTTTCAGCAGATATAATTATTCATTTCATTAATAAATTAATTTTTGCTAGAGGATTTTTGCATTTCTTTATTGATACGCATGGTACCCTTGTAGTAGTTATTCTAGATCAAACTTGTCATGCTATGCAGAAGTGATAATGCAGTTGTGTTTTCAAACCAGAATGGAGAAGGCAGTTGATTTTTAATACAGTTTTTCAGACATATGCCTGAACATGAACATAGCTCTAAGTATGACTTCAGATCTAAACCAAACTGCTTTTGCATCTTTAAAGGGTGAGATATTTTTAAGATCATGAATGCTAAACAAAAGGCACAAAAATCGCCTATTTTTAAATGTAAGCAGATTATTTCTTTATGTGGTTGGTTATTTCTTTATTCTTTAAACTAAGAGGTTCTGAGGTAAGCCACCACTTTCTCCCCAAGCTTTCCATTTGTATTTGCTGATGTGGACTTTGTCAGTTTGGATATATAAAATGACAGGTTTATACTTTAAAGAATCATTGGGTAGATCAGAAGTTCTTAAATACCGTTTCTTTTTCTAAATCTGAGTTTCTAGGGCATTCAAAATATTTAACTTATTAGCTGATGTAAGATGGTTAGTTGTGTAAAAATACATGTATTTTACATTCCCAACATTCCTATGCCCATATATGGATCAAAAAATTGTTATAAATATAAATATAAAGGTGTTAAAACATTATGTGGTTAGATGTATACACACATTTCAGTCAGCAAAATAGATGAAGTGGGAAAATAAAAGGATATTGTGTACAAAAGATGCTTAACTTCTTTCATGAGTCTTGGAGAGAATTCCTCAGACAATTTAAACCATGATCAATAAGAAGTTTTGCCACAGTGCTGTCTTCACATATAAACAGTATGATAACACACTATTAAGGATTTACAAAAAGGCCATGAAAGAAGTTGTGCTATTAAAAAAAAAAAGAAAAGAAAAAAGAGAAAGAAAGAAAGAAAAAACCAAGCTTTTCTCACAGCTTCTGGAGGCGTTTATATATTATTCACATAAAGGGCACTGTCCTGTAAAAGCTTCCGTGTTCACTGAGGCCTGGAGAAGATCTTACTAGTTATTGCCACACTGCCTCACTGTGAATGTTTGCTCCATTTTGCCAATATTTGTGTCCACTTGCCACACCACGCCTGAAATTCAGACAATTAATTTATGCCAGTTCAAAATCTTAGCGAAGTTAATTGATTACCTTCTTAGCACAAAGATCTATTTATTTTTTGTTCATGAAGTACACTGGTGGTGTGTTCTAGGCAAGCAGTTATTTGCATACGTTCAAAGACTGTAGCCACCTATTAATTGGCAAATGCAGACTAAAAATATAACTGATTGAAAGGGATATTGTTAAGAATTTTAGGATTAAATGCTATATATAAATGGTTGTAATTTCCTAAGGGAAATTCGATTCTAGCCAAATATTTGCATATGGTATCTTCCCTCACAAAAGCATCAGAACTTTTCTGCCTATAATGTAGCTCCAAAACACCCTCACTGCTGAGTTCCATGATAGCTTTTCTGACAATGCCTAAGAAGATTTTACATACTCATGTAGATACGCTGTCAACCCAGATATTGCCTCTGTGAGCTCTGCTTATCCTTGCTGCAGTGGTGATGCTGGCAGATCTTTACTTTAGAATGGAGATGTTCAAATGCACCCTCTTGTTTTGATAGAGTTGGTAGGTGTGGATGTTACTGCTCTTACAGTGGGCTGCATTACAGCTATTAGGCAACTTCAGTATATCGGGGTTGTTCTGCACCCTCTTGTTTTGATAGAGTTGGTAGGTGTGGATGTTACTGCTCTTACAGTGGGCTGCATTATTAGGCAACTTCAGTATATCTGGGTTGTTCACTGTCTACTGACAGGAAAACTGATTTGGAACACATGGAGGATCTCCTGAGCCAGTGACCACTTCATAGCCACGTTCCAGTCTTAGGCCTTCGTCACACTCTCTAGCTAGAGGGTTGCTTTCTGGGGGCCTGGACTTAAATTTTTGTTCTCTTTGGGTTTCTCTCAAGCGGCTCTGGGAATACAAAGTTGTGATTTTTTTTTTACTGTAAATTGGTTTCAAAATAAGGACTAAATTCTTAAGGGGAGGAAAATAAAAATGCAAATGAAACCTACATGACTTTCTTAAACTGATGGAAAAATACAAAAAAAACAATGAAGTGTGCAAACACTTCTGTGGTTTTGCTTAGGTTTTCACCCGTCTTAGGAAAAGATGGCAAATGCTAGAACAAATTCATCCTGATGAAGCATACGTATTTTTTGATAGATGTATTATCTCTGTTTAGTTCATGGGATTAATAAGATATATTGTCTCCAGGAAAATGTCTGTACTTGTGAGGAACCTCACGTGGACAGCGCTGCAGAGAGGTAAGATCGAAGATTTTTCAAAACTGTTTTCTGAGATTGTGCAGGCAAATGTTGTGTATTTGAAACATGTAAGCTGGCATTTGCATAACATATTGAGGCTACCTGTACACTTATTTGCAATTGTCTGTGTACAGGTGTGAATGACAAACGCAGATGTGCTACAAATTTGAATTCCAAAGTCCTGTTTGTTTCTCTTTCACCATTGTTATGTGGGGATGAGAACGCAGACAATGCTCCCTGCTGCGTGCCCAGGTTGACAATAACTTTGACAGTTTCACTTTCAAATTGTTCCAGTTATCCACATCAATATTATTAGTGTTTATAATATAGATGCTATGATACAGTCTGACACTTTTCCTAGACATTGAAATACGTAAGATTATCTGGAGACTCTGGAATGCCCATCTAATGACTAAGCATTTATAGTCTTTATCTGCATATCTAAAATTCATCAATGATAAAAAACAGAGGGGAATCTTTAAAAAAAATTTAAACTGAAATATTATCCTGTTGTAATTTATAGTTGCTTTCTCTTACCTATTTAAGATGCTTGAATTCACTTTGTTAGCAAATTTCTCTTGACAGGTACACCTATTTATTTTTACTAAGCATCCTTTTTAGGAATGTCTGAAATGACATGAGTATTGTTTTAAATAAGATCACAGAGTTAATTTTTAACTACACAAGCAACACACTAACAATAGAGTGTACAAAACATAATTAATAGTTTTATGCCATTCATCAGGTTCATTTTATTTGCTGCCAGCTTATGCCAATTGCAAAAATGTTTTGACTTCAGTTAAAAATTTGGAACAAAATGGAACCTGTTGTCATTGAAAGCATAGAACATATATATTACTAGATACTGCATAGATTCCTGAGTATTTTCATGTCTACAAGCATGGATGTACCAATGGGACAGCATTGGTATATGAGAATTTGGCCAGTTTGTTAGCAAAGAATAATGTACCAGCTGTTTCTGCATCCACCCTTTTATACTGAGGCAGTATCTCTCTGTCCCTATATAGATATTTCACTCTCCCCTGGAAGAGAGATTTAAAGAAATAGCACCACATATTTATTTTGCATTTTGTAGAGAAATTATCATACTAGAGCCATTGATATCCCAGTGTATTAGTTTCATGAAGAAAACTTTTTATTCTTTTAGGGCTTTCTTATATCGTTTAGCCTTTTAAAAAAATTTGGTATTTTTATTTTTGAGAAAATAATTACATCATATTTCACAGTATCTCTATTATTCCTATCTGTCCAGACAGGACTTTATCATTGGCAGCGTGCCCGCTGTCTTACTGTCACAGAAAAGGGTATTTTAAACACCGGAGACATATTTCATCCTGAATTTGTGGCTGGTCAGAGTTTGAGTTTGGGTATCAGTGCCACGTCAGCAACTTTAAACTGAAAGCCTAACCTAGAGGAATGAAGCAGTATGTGTTGTCTTAAGCTCCTATTAAGTAAAACACTTAAGTGCTTATTTAACTTTAAAAATGCCTGAACCATACTAATTCCTTTTTAATTGCTGATTTGTTAATTTTAGTGGATTTATTAAAATGAAGACTTAAGAAATGGAGAGCCCCCCTAGGATAATAGGACTAAGTAAGATTCATACTGAATAACTCAACTAGTTCACCTAAGGGCTCACAGCTCCCTGTTTACTTAGGCACACACTGACATGCATATTTCCTATGTAGAGTACTGCAGTGTTTGTTAAAAATCTCAGATTATTTGCAAGTAAGCTGGTACCTTTGGTGATACAGTGCAGTTCCATGCAAACACCCCTAATGTCCTGAAGACTGCATGCTCTGCTTAAGGCACACACTAATGAGCCTGCATCAGAGTAGTCCTCCAGTTTGCTTCGTCAAGAAATGTTATGGATAATATTACCAGGCTTTGAAATATTAGTAAGACTTCATAATAGAAATTATATTCATCTCCTTTGCCTACATTGCTTAATTCTGAAATTGATGGTTAGATAATCAACAGATGGTAGAGACTGTTGCAGATGCGTAGTATTTTCAAATTAACTTAAATACAATGTATATGACTGTGATGCAAAACAGAACTGTAAATTGTACATATGCATTTGTAGATATGCAATGGAGACTGTGATCTTTAGTTTCCTAGGTGTCAATTTTTATTTTGTTCGCTGTTCCACTCCTGGAATAGAAACTCTTCAACAGTTTGTGAATTTGGGTTCAGCAAAAACAGTGGAAAAGATGATATGTGCATTTAAACCACTAGCAACCATAACAATTTTAAAATACTTATAAGAGGGTACATATAGTAGGAATAGGGAAATCATAAATGATACCTCTCAGGCTACTAGAAATCTTTACATTTACCAAGGCATGGGCAGCTACAGAAAAAACAGCTTAAAGAAATGCATTTGGACCCTTGGAAAATTAACAGAGAATGGAGAACTGGCTGGTATTGAGCACAGGTAGAAGTTAATAGGAAGTTCTCAGAGGCTCAGGGTTAACAATGAACTATTCAGTATATTTATTTGGTTTATTTGCAATGTAAAGGGTAAAGGCGTAAAAGGAACACAAAGCAAAAGGAACAAAAATATAGATGACAATTTTTTGCTTAGTCAAGTCCACAGAAGCCTCTGAGGAATTCTGGAGATCTAACTGATTCAGGTAATTAGGGAGCAGAAATTCAAATATGCTCAGTTTTGACAAATTTCCTGCAATGTAAATTGTGTAGAATTCTTTGCAGTATTTATAGCCATTGATTGAATTGTAAATTAGCTATAACTACTTGTTAGAAAGAACTTCAGCAAAATTCAGGTCCTACTGAAGAGATTTGCCATTTCTTTTATTGGGGATAGGGTTTCCCCATGACCATCATTACTGTAGACAGCTCAATAGAACAGGCTGCTTGGTTCACAGCGGTGGTCTTAACAGCAAACAAAATGGTTGGATGACTAAAGAATGGGTTAGAAAATAATACTGCAGATATTATGAAACCTATCAGTGAGATCCTCTTGCCTTGAATACACTGTTGAATTCATTCATTTCTGCTTGAAATATATACATTATAAACGGAAAGGATACAGGAATAGTCAAAAAAAGTATCCAGAAGCATAGAGAAATTTCCATGCAAAGAAAATGAAAACAGGAGAGCTTAGTTCAGGGATTGAGAAAATGCATCAGACTTCATAGAAAATGTGTGATTTCTGCATGGTAAATCTGAGTTATTTCATGGCTTTGCCCCAAAGTGTAAACATAAAGGTGTGTCAACAAATGGAAAATTGGTAAGAATTTTCCTATTTTGCAGAATGGGACTCACAGATGAAGAAAGCGAAAAGTGTGGCAGGATTAGAAAAAAAAAAACAAACCCAAACTGGACATCCATGTTTGTAATTCTCACAGACGCAATGAAAGTAGGAGAACATGAGCTAACACTTACCCTATGATAAATATTACAATGAATCTCCCTTTGGGATATCGATGATTTTGTGCTTCTTGTCAACAAGGTCTGGGAACTGTTTGTTGTGGGTGATAGGACACTGAACTCGATCACATACTGCTGTGACTTTGACTTCTCCTTCCTGCTTTTCACGTCTCCTCCCATCAAGCACGGGACTGTAACAGGACAGGTTAGGGAAGAGCAAGAGCGGCTGGGTCGTGTTGCTGCTCAGTGGAGAGGAGCCTCTGCTCTCTAAGAGAGAGGCCCTCCTGGGGTAAGGAGCTCTGTGGAAGTCTCTGGGCTGAAGGAAAATTCTTCTTCTCCCATCTTATCCCCATCAGGGAATCTTCAGCCTATGATGGAAAGCAGGATTTACACTTTTATGTTCATCTTTTGTGTTTGAACAGTAAATAAAGTCCTGAAGCAAAGACTATAGGCTTTTTTTAGACATTAATAATTCCCCAGGCTGGTAAATAACTTCAGTCTCTCAATGTTCTATTTCAGCTTTTCAAGTGAAGCACATTCTGATTTGGTGTTTCAAGCAATGAATTGACTAATGTTTCTGCTGCACAATGTAGCAGGAGTTGGTTCATAATATCCAGATGCTGTCAATGAGCAATTTATTTTTTTTTTCAACACGAGTCTCTTTCAGGCATTATTTTTTATGATACAGTACAGTTTCATATACAAAACAGTGGAAACAGCTTAGAATAGCTAGAAATGCTTAATGATGAGGGTGGTACACAGCTGAAGCATTACCAGTGAAATAGCTTACTTACTGATTTGTTGCCAGGTAGCGAGCCAATTAGCAGTGCTGGTTATTATTTACATTTCATGCTATATATCACTAAAATTGTATTGTTGATTTATCATTTATATTGTTGTATTGTCAGCATAATTTATTCAGATCATGCTGAGATACCTGGGAAATTAAGTAATAAAGAGAATGGCATGGAGTATTTCTGTATTCAGAGATATTTACTTTGCTTTTAATGAGCATACATGTTCAGGTAAAACATAGATCACGTAGCTATTAAGTTGTTCTTTAAACAAACTGTTAAAAGTTTATACCTTGTATTTTCAATAATTAAAATGGCTTGGTTTTGATTCTACTCTGACTTTACTGTTAAAGAAGTCACTTTTTCCAGATTAGCTTAAATAGCGTGCCAACTTAATTGATTAGTGAGTTGCAGAAAGAAAATGCGTTAGTTGATTGAGGGACCCAGGATTCTTTATGCATTTGAAGCTACTTTAGTATCTTGGCAAATACTAACATAAATTTTTACTGGAAATACATCCTAATTGCTGGTCTTTAAAAACAAAACTAAAAACAAACAAACCCCCCCCCAAAAAAAAAAAAAACCAAAACCCAACCGACAAAAGACCAAACGACAAAATAAAAAACCCCCAACAAACCAAACCAACAAACAGAAAGGAATTCTCTGTTTTACAAAGTGTAAAGAGTTCAGATATATTCAGCTGACCAACAAAGGTCCCATGTTGGCTTTTGGATGCTTTTTGTACTTCTTTTTTCTTTGAAAGAGAGAGAACATTTCTGAGGTCTTTGTATAGCTTCATCTTATCATCTCTTCCTTTTAATCGTCTTAGCAAGTCCTTTCATAATCTTTTAATTGTCTATATAGGTTTATATTTATTCAATAGGTCTTAGTCAAGAATGGTTGTCCTGAAAATGTTCTGTGCAGAAAAAAATGGCCTGGTAGTTGCAGTGGATGTGCTTTTCTATTACGACAATGTTGCTTCTTCATAAATTTGTGAAAATTAACTTTCACATTAGGCAATAATTCAAAGAAAAGTGGAGAGGATATTATTTTTCTTAAGCTATTAAAAACTCCTTCTATTTTTCCATTACCTTTGCCTTTAGTTTCAATTTATTTTTCTTTGTAAGGATAGCTCTACACATGCAGAACCACATAAAACACTTTATTCTAGTCTATTCTTTTTACAGAGATCTTCTTAAATGTGACCTTTGCTTCAAAAGCTGTTGAGTCCAGAACTTGGAATTTCTTCCAGTCCTTTGGCATGCTTTTCAATTTTCACAAGGCTGCTTCTTCATGGTGAACCACCCTGGGTATGTTCAGAATGGAGAAGTGAATAAGCTCAAGGAGCAAACACCTGTAATCTTTCAGAAACTGTCTTATTTTCTATTTACTAGCTTTTAGTTAATACTTTTTGCATATATTTGCTATGCTGAAATTTTTATATACCTCCAGAAATCAAGGGGAAAAAAGTTTTTCCTAAACTTAGAGAATTCTGAAAGTGGACCTTTTTAGTTGAAGAATATCTGATAACAATCTGTATGAATTTTGATACAAGGTTGTGTGATCAGGATGCATGATTTAATGTTTTGCTAGTAGGATGAATGAAAAATGTCTAGGGAAAAATTGTTGTTGAGCTAGAAACCTTACTGTAATGTGGCTCAAACAGATTTCCATTAATCCTGTGCCTTTATTGGTAAAGAACTGTGAAGGAAAATTTAAATAATACCTGTCTCATTTAATTGCTTGTAGTAGAAGGAGACATATTTTGTTTGCAATCTTGTGTAACTGAAGAACAGCACTTGCTCATAAGTAGGTGTAACAACATTCTCAGAAGCTGAAATCATAGGTCTTCTATGGTTTTTGTGTTAAGCTCCAAGTTAAATGGTTTTCAAGAGTACAAGGTTTGTGCAGTCAGGTGGATTATGTAGAGGCTGAAGAATTTTGTACGTTGAGAATTAGCAGACCTCTAGTAAAATATTTAACTTTATAATGTTAACAAGCAAAGATACTTTGTTCACTTATTTTGACAACTCCAGTTTAATTTCAATTGGAATTTTTTAATGAAATATGAGTGTTCTTAAGGCATTATATTTTATGAAAAATATTGAAACCTAAAGGAGACTGGCAGCATTGCATGTTAAGAGATTGGGAGTGTGTGAGTGTGTCTGTGTGCAGATGATGGAAACACCTCCTTTATTTTTGCCATAAGATGCACAAATAAGCTGGGAGTCAGTGATGTCCTACTACGCAGCTTTACTGTGCATCTGCTATGGAGATTTCAGGAGCACAGCAGCTTTTCTGCTTTCCACATTTCTCCTGAAATCTCCGCATGTCATTACACAACTGAAAGAGAATACATGAGGGGCTGTAAGAAGATGTAGCATTATTCCATCTGTGAGAGAAAAAAAAAATCACTTAGCTTGCTCTTAGCTGTGTTATTTGAGATTCACAAGATCTCTTCTCACTTGAATGATAAATGTCAAGTTCCCATGGAACCCATCCCTTATTCTCTTTAAATATAATGGGAAACATTTGTCTGTGGCAGTTAGTGGGTTTTGTATTTTAATGTTATAATATTGATGAAATTAAATTTCTTTTTTTTTAAATGTTATTTACTACAAAAGTCAATTGCTCAATCAAAAGATTATTCCTCTAGGCAGAAAATATGCCTCCCCAAATTCCAGATTTTTTAGTATTTATACTTTTGAGCTTGCATAACTTATGTTCTATGTCTTGAACTTCACTAGTCAGTCTCAGAATTTCATTAACAGTATTAGAAATTTTAACAAGTTTCTGGACTTGTTTGCCTTTCTATGCCACTCCTATTAACATGTGATACTGTATTTCTCTGACTTCTTAGCTGCAATGAATAGTCAAAATGCATCTTGGAAAGCTGAATGGCAGCTTTCTTTCATCAAATCTTTTCATCCTGATGAAGTTATCAGTTGTTGCTGATAAACTAGTGGATTATTTTGATACTGTATTTCCAGGTACATATGGAAATGAGTACCTACTCTGTGAGAACATGAAAACATCTTTATCTGTTTTTTTATTTTTTTCAAAGCAGCTTGTATATCACTAGCAGCATGTTGAGCATATTTTTAGTAACTCTAGATGGACCATATCTGATATTCATATAAGTGGTGTCCTGTGTCTTTTAACTAGGGGTTAACTATCCATTTGTATTATCAAATCAAACAAACAGTTGACAGACTGCCAAATTTATGCCAGTTTTACCTTGTGTTTCCTCTCTGGAAGAAGCCAGTTTTGTACAGAATAGATCTTTAGCAATCATAGTCTGTGAGTTCATGCTCTGTCCGTCTATGTTAAAACCAGGTTGTTTGCCCAAAATTTCTGTGCCATGTCAGGTACGTGTAGTACGAACTCGAAGAAAATACTCAGGAGTATCAAATTCCCTTTCAATTCCTGTATTATCTTTTAATATTATTTTCTTTATCTAGTTCTTGACACATGAATTTTACTGTCTTTATTCTCTTGATCTGTGTTGCATTAAGCCTGCACAGTCTGCTGTGGAATACTCATTTGGAATGCGACAGTCAAAACAGAAGTTTATTTTGTGTTGAAGTGGTAACTACTAAGGAGGTCATAAGGGCAACTGTTTGAAGGAGAAGTGTCCTTTTATAAGCAGATTTGAGAAAGAAAGGTGTCAGATAAGAAGGAACATGGAAGAGATGAATAGGAGAAAAGGAAATTTAAAAGGGAAGTGTGTAGATTACAGAAGAAAGTAGATAGGACAGTAAGAAAGATAAAATTGTTTGGGTGGAGATCAGGGTTTTCCTGTGATTTATGGAGTTTTTAAAAATTCAAAGCAAAGCTATGCTGACTTGTGGCTATCAATATCAGCACATCTCTTATGAAACCAAAACAAAGAGTTTTATGAAGCTCTGGTACAAATCAGATGAATGTGTGGGACTTCGGTATGCCCCATCCCCATCCACCCTCCCTCCCTTCCCATTCTGAATATGTCTGGAGAATTCAAAAAGTTTCAAGTGAAATCATCATGTTACACGACTTAACGTAATGAAGTTAAAGCTGAAGGAGAGTTAGTCCTGTCCATGACTTCTTTTCCTTTACCAGTAAGATTCAGGCCTGTATTTCTTGAACAAGGGAGAATAGTAACCTCCTCTCTTTATGCTCCCAGCACTGATGGATCCTTCCTTTCCTGTGCAAGTTCCTTCCCTTACATGTACATTTAGGACAACATGTACTGTATTAAAGCAGATCTGTGAGCAGATCAGCTGAGTCTGAAATCTTTGGTCAAGATGTCTTTAGGAAAGGAGAAGAAATCTCCTATTTCACTCTGTACTCTCTTAGGAAAAAAAAAAATGTTTGCACGAAATGTTGCTATCTAACTGATTTTATAGCTGAGGCTGAAATCTTTGGTCAAGATGTCTTTAGGAAAGGAGAAGAAATCTCCTATTTCACTCTTTTCACTTAGGAAAAAAAAAATGTTTGCATGAAATGTTGCTATCTAATTGATTTTATTACTTCCTCTCCTATTTCTTATTTCTTCTTTAAGAAGTGTAAAATAAAAGTGGATTGAGTTTTAGGAGCATGGCTGACTCTGTTGCCAAATTCTGGTTTACATAGCTGCTGATTAACCAAAGGTTGCTCTTGTTGATAGGTGGTAGTCTGAACTCTTCCTTCAAAAACTAATGGCACTCCAATGTCAGATAATTATCTGCTAGATCTGTGGAGATCAAAGAGGGGTTTTGCCACTGTTTTTGGGGTGGGTATTAATGGTCCTCTGAGAGTGAAGATTAGCAAAAAGGTGAAATGTCTGTTTAAAGTTAACACCCTCAACCATCTGTTTAGACACTTAGCATCTTAACATTTATATTTACTGTACTCTTAAAATATTGAAAAGTGTAGAACAATCATTGGTGGGTTAAATTAACAAATGCTGGATTATATTGTGTACTTTTCTAGTTAGGTTTATCTCTTTATCATTTTGTTCTCATTCCAAGATGAAGTGGAAACTGGGCAGAGAAAGATTAATAGTCACCAAGCAGGGATACAGTGATCGGAGCGATGTTGCTTATGTTATGTTGGTCCCAATTATTTCATTTGATAGTAGAATTTAATTGTATAGCTGTGTTTTGGAGAAGTTTTCAATTTGTCATTCCCTGTGACTAGGTGAAAGTTGCTCATTTAGATCAACTTAAATCTTCTTTATCTGGATAATTCTGTGTCCTGTTTAATTTCTGAAGACAAAGGAGAGCTTGTGTTTGAGAATGGAATTAGTTTTACACAGTAGTTTTGCCTTATTCTGCACTTGGGTATTTACCATAGATGAAAAAAAATGCAGGGGGTGTAGATCTGAGTTTTACCAACTTGGGAATTCTGATTATCATATGATTTTGATTTTAATTATGGCTATTTGATGCATGATCCACTTGCTTCACAGTTCATCCGTTCACTGTTTGGCCCTTCTGCCCTCTTCTCATAGAAGACATTAAGAGCTGAGGAGTGGGATTTCGTCACTGTTCATTAAAATCCTTGTTCCTATCCTTCAGCTTCTTGAAGAAACAGTTTTTCTTGTCATCTTCTGGCTGTAAGAAAACTACTAGTACAACAGTACCTGAAGATGTCTCATTTGCTATTTGGTACAGCTATCATTTAGCAGCTTCCTTCTTCACTGGAGAGTGGATAAGCTATTCCCTTCCAAATATGTTGTTGGTTCAACATATATCTGCTTCCTAGTTGAAGAGATGTAGACTTTCTCCTGGATTAAATGAGAACAGTATTTTTGATATGTAATTGCTGACCCATCCCTTCCTAGTTGTGAATTTGTCAGCTCTGGAAGTTCCAAGGGTAACTGATCTGACTGTTCAGAATCAGAGTAAAATTTAAAAACCTAATGTATGAATAATATTTCCACTTAGAGCAAAATAGTTTAATTCACATGGCTGCTAACCAGTTTAAGAAGGTGAAAACCACAATAATACCATTCTGTTTCAAGAACTTGCTAATCTGGGAACTTGGTCCCACTGCGTGAAGATCAAATGAACAATATTGCACTTCTGCACTCAGCCACACATGACCTACTCAGAAAATCCAGAGGGAAGGTGTAAATAGGACATATTTAGCATCTATGAATTGCTATCTTATTCTGCTCAGCAGGCTGATGTGCTCTGGATATAAACAAATCGGTCTCTACTTGATCTTCTGCACATCATGCTCTTTGACATCACCATAAATTCATTTTGTATTTTCATAGAGAATTGCCTTAACTGTGGAAAAGAAGTGACAAGGAATTAGCAACCTTGTCACGATTTTGTTTTGTCCTAGGTGTAAAATTCTTTTTCTCACAGTGCAGTGTATCATTTTGGTATTTAAGCCACCCTTACATAATGTTTTATTTTTGTGAAAGCATCAGTGATTCTTTAACTTCTCTGTGAAGGAGGAAATGATCGTATTACTAGGTGTGTTTGATTCTGCTACAGAGTCTTTCTCAAATCTTATCACCACAAAACACGAGAAGAGCCCTTGGAATAAAACTCTTCTTTAAAATCGTGTTACTTTTCCTAGCAAGTGTTCATGCTATAAAAACTGTTACAGAAGGAGTTTAGTTTTTGTAGTTTTCTATCCTAACATATCCTTCAGGAAAAGAATATCTTCACATCTCTTAGTGCTGTGATAGCTTTCAAATGTATTGTTGTCTGAACTGTTGATTAAACAAAGTGGTGCTGATTGCAGCAGGGTGGCTAGATGTGGACAGAAGTAGCTATTGCAGCCTGCTCACTAAGAAGTCATTTATCAAAGTTTTATCTGATTTCAGAGGCATTAGATTTATCAGTCACAGTTTATAAATGGCATGTCATCAGGATCAAACCGAAGCAATACCTTACTCAAGTGCTGCTCTAAAGCAAGTGTAAACATTTTCTGCAGATGTACTGTGTCCTTGCACTAGGAGGGAGGTACCTCATGCAACACACAATTATAGCAACCTTTAGTATTTCGCTTAGTTCCAGGATTGTTGTGGTGGTGGTGTTTTGGCGATCAAAGTTTGATTTCTGCTCCTCACCCAACCCCAAAGTGTTAATAATTTCCCTGTTGCTGAGAAAAGGACAGCTGTTTGGTACAACCTATAGAATTAACTCGGGAGAAGTTGAAGGGAGAGTGGCAGAGGCCCAGGGGGTGGCAGGGCAGGGTCTCGTGTTCACTGCTCAAACCACTGTCCCAGCAGAGGAGCCGCGCGGTTGCAGCAGCCCCAGCCTGGAGCCTCGGGCTCCTCCCTGGGATGAGAGCAGCTGACAGTCAGGCTGGATGTCAGCCTGCTGGGTGGGGGTCAGTGAGGCCCGGTGAAGGAATTGGGGTCACAGGCAGCCCTGAGATGGCCAGATAGAGCCATGGAGACTCAGCACGCTGGTGGCAGCACGTCTCCATCCCACTGAAGTGGGCAGTTACTTTGGAGTATTTCCAGGCTGTGCCTACTTATGGGATAACCACGAAAGTAAAAGGCAGACCAAATAACACTGTGAAATTTTTCAGCAAAATAACTGATTCACATCCTAGAAAAGGATTTAAAAGTCTGCCTGATCTAAGAAATAAACCTGCTATGTATCCCTGTCTGACTGAGAGTCTCGGGCCTGACTGTTTGGATGATGAAACCCTTTGAGATTCAAGTGCAATTTGGAAGGAATTTTATTAAACTTATGAAAATCCATTTGAGTCTAAATTCACCCTGGTGGTTCTTTAACCAGCCTAAGAAAAAGTGCTAAAACCCCAGTAAGACAGACACCCTGACAACCCATTTGGTTTTGGCGGTATGTTTTTAAAATTTTGGCACTCTGCAAACTTGAACTGCAAATCGTTTATTAAGGGAGCAAAGATTGGTTTAGATCCTTGAAAGCATATACAACTTCTTTAAGTGATTATGAAGGTAAATCTTATTGTCTGGGGAAATGACTTCTGCACAGCTATTTCTTTTATTGCTGTGCTGAATGTGAAGGCATTACTCAGTTCAATAAATCCTGCTGTATCTCTCGGTCTATGTAGGCTGATATAAATATCTCCAGTTATGTCATATTACCACCTTTGTACAGCTAATGTTACGCTCTTGAGGACTGGTGGCTGATAAATGCAAAACCTCATTTGGTTTGTGAGTGATTGAATGCTAACACTGTTTAGATTTCTTAATATACTTGTATTAGCATGAATAAGTAATGAGTGTGCCAGGCTTTTTTGAATATTTGATTGTATCTTTATAATGGATTTGTGTCTCTCTCTTTGTGCTAATGTCATTGTAACTTTGTTGGTGTCATAACTCCAAACCTTAGCAATCGATCTTTATCAGAATATCTTGAGTCAATTACCCTCTCATGGCCAAATTACTGTGTCATAATACTTTTCTTATAAAAGTATTCTGCATATTACATTTAGGATACAAATAGGTACTAATTCTATCTGCAGTATATTTCTCATTTCCTTGTTGTGGCTTCTATTAGTGTATCGATCAGTGATTTTTGTTGCACTGTCTGTATAAACACACATGTACATACAAAAAACATTCAAGCTTTTCAGAATTCTAATGGACTAGCTGACCCTTAATACTCAAATTTAGCCACCTTTCATATGCCCTAGGCTTCTGCTGCTTCTAAAAATTAAGCCCTCATGTTTATGGTTTCTTGGAAATCATCATCTATCATTTTGGATAACGATTATTGTAAGAAGAAAGCATTTGTCAGAAACTTTGGGTTGTTCCAATACCCCAAAAAGATATGTGCCTGAAGTACAGTACATTTTCTTTCGTCATCCTGCCTCACATTTACAGACTGACTCATTTAACAAATGAAGGAATTGAAAGAAGGGTGGCTATTTTATTAACAATTTCTTAGTGGTTCCCAAATATGTGTGAATTTTTCTATGAAAAACACCTAAACATAAGCTACCAGTGATACTGTCATGGATAAGGTATTGTCTGGAAGTACATTGCTCTGTCTCTGCACTTCTGAATATATGCTTTTTTCCTAAGATGCCCAACTTCCCTGAGTCACCCCTGAAGCAATATTTTTGGTGATGGAAATTTGAAAACCTATTAAATGGACTTCAGACTTCAGTTCGTAACAGACTTAAACCACTGCTGCTTTATGGCAGATGTTGGACCATTATTCTTGAAATGCATAGTGGAAATCTGATGGGGAGTGCTGTACATTCCATAATTTCACTGCATTGATAGCATAGATGAAACGTAGATCCAGCTGCTGTACATCATTACCTACTTTTATTAGGGGAAACAGTAGGAACTGGAATACATGACTACTGAAGTAGTTCTCCCCCTCTTCCCCCTTTAAAATCAGTTAGCCAAAATATTTCCCATTTATAAAGCTATATTAATCAAAATACAGTAATGATAATGTAAAACAAAATAACTCCGTAACGAGGCACAGATTTGCTGAATGAGGGGAAAAAAAAATGCAAAATGGGATTAAAATAAATTACTCCTGCCTGCCAGAGACTGGGGAAGAGATTCCTTTTCTCCTCTTTCGCTTTTCAGTCCATTGGCTTAGCAGCTTCTAGAAACTTCAGTCAGCCCTGATTCCTAGAAAATATCACTGTGTCTCACCTCCAAGCCTCAGATCTGCTCCATGCAGCTGACAGACCCTTTTCCTTTGTTCTTTTTTTGGCCTTCATGCCCCAAAGTGTTGTCCATCGACACTGAAGGAAGTAAAAATGCTTCCTGAGGGTTTGGCCCTTGTTTTCCTTCTAATTCCTTGTGTTCTGTCAAGAAGTTACTGAGTGTATTTGCCAGAAGTCCATGTAGGCCCATCGCTGTTGAAGTGTTCCCATGGAGTTGAAACGTTCTATCAGCTGTGTCAAGATCACCAATGGTATTGTTGCAGAAAGCCACAATGAAGACATCTGGAGACACCTCAGATTTTCACAGACTCATTAGTGATTAGTCCAAAGATGAAACTTTATGAACCTTCTTCAACTGTTTGATTGAAAGTGCCCACCTTCTCTGGCTAGCAGTCTCCTTTCCCTAATCATATGCACACTATCTGCATTTTCCCTTGCACGCCAATTTATTCAGGCCTGTTTCCCATGAGTCTTTGTTCTGGGTAGTTATGTCCCACTTTTCAGACATAAGCAGCATGCTGTCTGGATCAGGAAAAGCCCACACAGAGTTTTACGTAGCTTGTCCTATTGGAACAAGCCATATATTTTGTAGTTGAGTAGAATTATGTGGGAGAATCAAAGGGTCACGTCTCCCTCTGGGTTTTCACAGAAGAAAATGAATGTGGTATAGTTCATATTGATGCCAAATACATAATCATATTTTCCTCCTACTTAGGAAACCTTAGCCTCAGAATTTTATGCTAGATGAGCAGATGCATTACATGGGATGTTTTCCAGATTCCCTTTTAAAAATGTGAGTCACTTAGTGTTTGCTGTGCAAAGGCCTTTTCTCTGTAACAACGTCCCTAGACCATTTGAATATGCACCAGGAATCGTGCTGAACAAATTACTAGATTGAACAGCAAATTTTTAGTAGTTTGTCATTCAAGTTAACACAGTGTCATGGGTGTCAAAAAAGTTTATGAATTCTGAATGTATGGTCTATATTTGAAAACAGCCTTAGGTTTTTGCTTCCTGGAATATGCACAGCCATGATGTATGTGTGACGGTATGATGTGGACCAGCTCTGATGAGCTGAAGGTTTCATAAACTTAGTCATTTGAAAGTGTGATAAATAAAATTGAGCTAGTGGACAGTTTCAGACCATACCTACTTGAACAAAATTTCAGTATCACTACCACTTTTCTGCAATGCTTTGTACTGGCTGTGCTGAGCATCCCTTCATTATGCAGGCTGGCTTTGGTGGATCTCCTCCTTAACAGTATGTACTATGCAAGAAGTCATTACTGGGTCCTCATCTTTGAGGAGGTATGTTGCAAACAATAAGAATAATTTTACTTTTTGTGGTTGACTTTTGATGCTTGCTACAGCTCACCATGTAAATAGCTGCATGTGCATGATGATTTGACTGATGCTCATTTTTTTTATCTCACATTCCGTTAATTCACCAAAGAATTCTATCAAGTTCTGTATGGTGAAAACTGTCTGGTCTGCTAATGTTACAGCAAGAATTTCAGAACATTTTGTAAGAATGTTGTTTTGGTGAAGTGTGTGTGTATGAACTGTGGGAACACAAGATTATTCATATGCATGGCTTAAAACCAGCATGATAAGCGTGTAGCTTATAAGAAGACTTATGAAATCAAGTTTTTTACTGCTATGTTCATATACATGTAACTGTCCTTTCACATCTGCTTTGTGGTTTTGTATTTTCTCAGCACTTTGAGCCATGATTCCAGCTGTGGTTTTATTAAGCAAGCTAGAAATAGATTGCACTAGGCACAGGTGAAAACAATATCTGCCTTGTGGGAGAGTAAGGACAACTTTACTCTCTGATGTAATGTTATGCCTCTTGTCTTCCTAAACCTAAAAAAAAAAAAAGAAAAAGATGAAAATCAACTTTCTTAACAAATGAGTAGTGTTTCATTCATGTTATTTCAATATTTTTTTTTTTTATGAAAGATTAAAACGCTGGCCAGCGCTCCCGATTAAGTGGGGCAAGTAAACTTCCTAATTTGATTCCTAAATCAATCCTGTAGGCTTGATGTCTAACGTATGTGACTAGTGGAAACTTGCAGTATTCGGATGTCAGAGGAGACATCTTCACTGCTCTGCCTGGTAAAACCACTCACAGCACAGTTCAGGGCTAGACCTCAGTCTGACTCAGGAAGAGCATAAATACTGGAGTAAAGCAGAGAGAGCTAATTCTTACTTTTTGAAGATTTGTCTTCTGTAGTGTTTGGGCTTATTCTGATTGACACGTCATACCTGGTGAGGAGAAAGGCTACCTGCTCTTTTAGAGACAATGCCTTTCTACAATGTGCCTTCACTTGGGACAAAAAACAGTCTATATGGCATAGCTATAGGCCTTGAAAAGAAGACCAGGGTGGATGAGGGATTATAAACCTTAGAGTTAGGCAGTTCTAGATTCCTGGCTCTGCAGCAGCCTTTGTGAGCTTTCATTTATTTCCCCAGACTAGGTATAAACTGGAGAGTATATCTCAGAAATAATATGCTCTTTTGTTGGCTACCTGTTAATCTTTTACCTCAATTGCATTATTCCTGTAGTGGACTTCTCTGAAAATTATCATGACACCACACTTCCCTAAGTTGGAAAACTTTTTGTTCAGTAGTATATGACATGCATTAAGTTTGAGAGTTTAGTGGCTGTTTTCCCTAGGAGCTTATTGATTTATATATTGCAAACTTGCTTGGTTGAGCAAAACACTTTTCTCAGGGTCTTCAGCATAGTGGTTTTTCCTATATGTTTCCTGATTGATAATTCCTTCTCCTTTTGATCACTGAAAGACTGTTATTAGCTCTTCTTTTACTCTCATGACATAAAAGCATTTTTGGGGAAGTTAATTAATAGTCTGTCCTTTTTCCTATTCAGAAGGTTTTAAAGTCTGTTTAGTTCTTGGGAAAAACATATATTAAAATAGAATATTGCATGGAAAAGCCACCTACAGATATGACTTCTGAGATAAAAGACCCAGTAAAGGAGCCAGTGACTTTCTATCTCTTTTTTTTTTGCTTGGGATGTATACTAGGCATTTCCATGGTGATTAGTGTTTTATAAATGCCAGAGATAAATGGTCACAAGAAACTGCTGCAAACAGCAGGAAGTATTGAAGTAAAGGCTTAAACACTCCTCTCCTACCCTCTTCCTTTTGATTCAATCCCTGCAAAACTGCAACTTGTGGACCTACCTGACCCAGCTAAAAAGCTCATGTATAGAATTTATATTATCTTTTAACCACCTAGCGCTTCTATATTTTCATTTTATTTAAAAATATTTATCAAGATATAGTGGCTCAAATTATATCTATACATTTGTTATAATGTTGGCATCCTTCATTCTCAAAATGTACTCACCATTTTTGGGGAAAGTCATAATAGGCCCACAAGTAATGGAAATTCTGAATGACATCTGCCAGTCACTGGAGCCCTGCCTGAATGTGGAGTCCTGCCTGGAATCCAGAGTCTGTGTCCCATCAAGTCACTTGCTTGGCAGCACGTGTTGTTCTCTCTATGCCAGCTGGCAGATTCCCAGTAAGAATAAATCATATAAAGTTGGAAGGATGATATTGTTGTCACCTGTCAAGTAAGGTGAAGTCTGTTTAACTTATAAGCCACAGACTATGGGAAATCGACCAAATCCCATACCACGTATCATACTTGAGTATTTCATGTATTTGTACCTGGAGGTCTGTGTAACCTGGGAAAGGAAGGTGGTACTCTGGATACAAACCTGGCTTGAAGCATCTGCTTTCCTGAAGAGGTGGTGTAAATAGTGCCCATCTCAAAATCACTGTCAAAGTGCTACAATGCATGAGCTGCATCCATGACATTAAACACACAACTCAAGGGTGAGGGTTTTCAAGAGTATCATTTCTCATGAGAGAGATGAACTTAATTCATGCAAGGTTAATTGAAAACATAGTTCCAATGGAAATCAACATTGGTGAAAGACTGTGATTAAGGTTTACTTCATATCATTTATTCCATGGTGGGTATGGTTTCCTAACTTGCCATAGTCAAGCATCTGATTCCTATTTATTTTTCCTGTGATGACAGTGTTCTATGCAAAATCAGAATTAAGTGTCTCTGTAATACTCCAGGACTTTCAGGACAGAATCAACATTTGCATCCAATTGCTGGTCTCACCACGATGTGTTTGGAACACTCTGCCAGCCATATATATAACAATATATATATATAGCAATAGTAACACGGATATTTACTCATTTCAGCTTCTTTTTCTGCTGTGTTTAATTTTATTCCTTTTGTTACAGATACCATAGATGCCTAACAAGCATGTTAAAAATGTCATGTTTCTATACGGTTTAATCTCAATTTGGTGGTTACTGGATATGAATGCCTGTGACAAACCAATCACTCTTAGTATTCTTCCTCATTATTAAATGGTTGATGTGATCACCTAAAACCTTGTAAGATTAAAGTTTTGAGGCAATAATAAGGAAAATAAAAATTGCTTTATCTCTTTAGATGCCTGTGCTCTACATTAATTCTTACGGTGGATTTTTTTATACTAAAGTTTTCTTAAGATATGACAAGTGATTATTTCTTTAAGTATGTACTTTATCTATTATTAAATTGATTATTCAAATCTCATTTAAAACAAGAGGACAGACGGCAATATTCCAATATTTGTTGCTACTAGCAACCACAAACGCAAACTGAATGATTTTCCATTTTTCACTGTGGATGAAAGGATCTCTTCATATAACATGCAATAAAAAGAAACTACAGCTAACCAATTACAAAACAACATTCTTAAGCAAATGCATTACAAAAATCGTTCAATGACACTGTTACACTTGTAGATGACCTCCTAAAATATATGATTTATTTCCAGGTTTTCTAACTTTATTACCAATTATAATTTTCAGTTAGAATATTATTGTCATGAAAGGAAGATGCTTTTTTAACTTGCTCAGACTATGAAACTCTAATTAACAAGATTATGACTATTCTAAGAAAGTATAAGAAAAGAATAAAATTAAGGAAAGCTCAGAACCTAGTTTACCTGATGACTGATTATCTGTGATTCAGGCAAAAGAAATGTATATTGAGAGCAAACTTCAAGGTGATATAATAATGTCATTTGAAAAATGACAACTGGTGAATGAGTGCTTAGTGTCTCTTCAGAAGTATCTATGTTTTAAAAAATAGGGACCAAATCAATACCTAGAACTTACTCATATCTCAGTTCTTAGCATTTAGGAGTCCTACAACCATTTTTGCTCATTAGCCAAGAAATGACAGTAAGGCAAGGAATATCTGGATCTTCTTAATGATGACTTGCTATGTGGAGGTAAAAAGTGATGCTAGCTCATTAATGGGTATCAGACAAGAGATAATAACAATAATAATAAAGACAAATATATAGAAGTAACTTCTTCATTTTCATATAAGGACCTGTTTTGCACACAACTTATTTCTTCATATGTGTATTTATAAGTATTTAATGTCTGTGTTTTCTGTGCATTTTTGGCACTGAGATTTGCAAACTGGGTATTTTAATGATACTTGACTGAAACTTTATTTTGGCTGTAATATTAGTCTTGAGCTGCATTTATTTGTTACTTCTTGTTTGTTCTTGGCTCTCTGAAATCAGTAGTAAAATTTATACTAGCTATAGTGCATACCACTGGTCCATTTTTCCTTAGTTGCTCTTTGGGCAATAAAGTTTCTGGTCGATGACCTGCATTTTTGCATAACTGTAAACTTGCTATACATCAGGTATTAAATGCAACTTGACTTAACCTGGGTAGATGAGAAAGTGTGTCCTAAATGATAGATGTTATACAGATTGCTTAATGCACTGCCAGAAAGATCTAAGAAGGTTGTAGTCAAGAGGCTAGTATAAGAAATGAGATTGCACAGGCAAATATGAAGGTGTCCCTTAGTTATTTATTCAATTTAAGAATAAATTTTAGTAAGTTAAAAACTTTTACAACTAACTTTTGAAATAAAATGCTTGGTTAATAGTAAACATGCTCAGCCCCATAATCCAGAGACTATTTACATTCTGGTAATTTCAAGAAACAAATATTAGCTCATAAATGCTGTGATGGCAAAATGTGCTATCATACATGTTAAGTTTCTAATCAAACATTGCAAAAATTCATTAATCAGTATTTCATAGTTCATTACAGTCTGACTAATTTTGAAATCCTTCATGTAAATTGATTAAATGTCTTCAGTATTCAGATAAATGGGCTTTTGTTTTAAGCAACCTTTACTGTGAAGTCCATATTTCTCCAGGATTGAGTTCTGGTAACATTTGACTGTCATGTCTGACATACTATCCAGTTGCCATTTCACCCCTTCTTCTTCCCCTCCTTTATATTCCAAATATCTCATTGACCAATTGTGAGAAAAATATTCTTAAATCTTCTTTAGACATAACAGGTCATAGTTAGAAAGTGCTCTATCATCTACTGTCATCAGTCAGCAAAGGG
>NW_008587454.1:0-627 GCF_000691845.1 Merops nubicus | reverse complement strand
AATAATGCAATTCTTTCCCTTTTAAAAAGGAACTGTTTTGCTATACAAAGAGCAGACATGAACATGAACCTCAGGCTGGTGATCAAGTCTTATTTGACAAAATAGAATACACTTAAAAACTACTCTGGGGGTAAAAGCTCATCTGCTGCACTCAAACGTGTTGGCTTAGTGCACAAGCCTCTAACCAGGGGCACGCAGCCCTCCCTGTATGCTCAGCCTAAAGCAGCCACAGAAGCCACTGCCCAAAGGCAGCTCCCACTAGGGATGAGCACAACCCTACCCCTCTCCAAGGCAGAGCTCCCATCAGTGGGGTTCTGAAACAAGAGTAGAGACTTAGGTTTCCCTGAGCCTTGTATTAGAACTCCAGGTTTTACAGTTTTGTGCAACACAGTGATGGGAGGTTTAATGGAGCTACTCTAGCACGTAGTGCTTTTTATTAGAGAGATACCACACTCTTTATCAAATAAACATATAGCAGTCACTCTACATGGCAAACACAGAGAACTTTCTCATATGGTTCTGCAAAAAAAATTCTTATGAAAGCATAGTGCTGGCTGGAGAAGTAATGGCCATTTGTTCTTGTTTACTGGACGATTTAAAATTTCTACTGTGAATTTCTACTGTGAA
>NW_008587453.1:727-21462 GCF_000691845.1 Merops nubicus | reverse complement strand
TCTATGGGCTGAACTGGGCTGTTGGTGGTCCCACACAACCCCAGGTTCCTGGCTGGCCGTGGGAACAAAACACCAAGAGCATCCTGAGGGAATCCAACTGATTGCTTTGGCATGTGAGTTGGATTGTTCTAAGGATCTTCCTCCAGGTCAGGAAGGAGGGTGGTGGAGAGATGGTGTTTCTGTGGCAATGGGCAAAGCACCATGCGAGGTGCCACAAGGAGAGACATTGGCCCAGACAGACCTCCAAACATGGGGATTTAGGCAGAAGGAAAACCAGCAGGGGACAGAGGAGGTGATGTCTATGTCTCATCACCCTCTGGCTCTCTTTTGAATTCTACAGAGGGTGCAGAGCTCCCCTTCCAGGCAGCATCTTCCTCTCGGAGCATATGCAACAAACTCTGAGGTATCTTCCTTCCTCTGGAAACATAATCCCCAAACCAGCTTCCACCACAAGAAATGCCACTTGAGATACCTCCCTTCTGAAAGCTAGACCTCCTGCACTCCCAAACCTTCCAGCCATGCCTTTGTTCCCAAGGAAACACCCATCTGCACCCTTGTCCCACATTTTCACCTCAAGGCACTGGAAGAGCTGAGGCATCATGGCCTGATGTGACAGAGGACAAGGATGAGGCTGAAGAGGAAGCTCTGGCTTGCCACAGCTCCCACAACTGGCAGACTCTGAAACTCAAGCAGAAGTGCAGAGTCTGAGCACAAAGAAGTTTTGTCTCTGGACCTTCAAGGCCATGGCTAAGAATAAATTTGAAGCAACAGCCACAATTTCCAAAACCTGTGGTAGATCTTATGCAAATATGTGTCCTGGGAGCTGCTGCTGAGTCCTCCTTTGAGACAGCATCAGCAAACGAGGCAGTGACAGCAAAGCCTCCCAAAGGATGGACATTTATGCACCTTGAAGTCACCTTCAACCTCCTCAGGTTCTGTTGGGCACCCTTCAGTATCACTCATGTCTAGATTGTGCATTTTGTTTCTCCAGCAGAGAGCTGGGACGTGCCCCCCAGGTCCCCTTGCCTTACACCAAGCAACCCCCTGCTAGGTCTTTCCTTGCAGTGTAGAAGTTCTCCAGAGCTGCCCTGGATCAAACCAAGTGTGGAGCTGCCAGTTTGGGGATGAGGGACAGCTGGAAGACCCATACAATGTTAAATCAATGTGAAGGTTGTACAGGTCCATCCATCAAAATCTGTCAGAACAGCAAACCCCAAAGGCTTGGCTGGAGAAAGGAGAAGAAATGAAGAAATGCCCAACAGGATGTGATGAATTTCCCTAAATTTCTGTAGTGGTAGCACTGTTGAGAAGGTCACACCTTCAACGTGGAGACTATCAAAGAGGTTTTAGGTGGGAAGTGCTCCTTAACAAAACTGGTGCAAGGATCTCTCCCTCCAAGGACATATTTTCCCACTTACTCCTCTGGAGGAAACAGCAAAAGTGCTTGCTGGTGGAATCCCAAAAGTGCTCGAAGTGCCACTTGGACCAAAAATCAGCATCAGCTCAGGAAATACCAGCCAGTCTGATCAAAGTCTGGGCTGAGGAAAAGAGGGGTTGTCCACGGGATCTAAAGCAGAGTTGTCCCCTCATGTGATGGGAGACAGCAAGGATGCATAAGCTGCTCTAGAAGAAAACAGGAGTTCAAGAGAGGTTGTGGAGTCTCCTTCTCTGGTGAGATTCCAAACTCACCTGGAGGTGATCCTGGGAAACCTTCTCTGGGTGACTCTATTTAGCAGTGGGGATGGACAAGATGATCTCCAGAGGTCCCTTCCAACCCCTGCCACTCTGTGGCTTGGTGAAGTCCTCATCCTGAGGTCGGGCACATCTGACTGTGCAAGGTGAACGTTCTCCTTGCTCAGGGGAAATGTTGTGGCTGAAACAACACATCCAGACACTGGGGTTTGGCTTTCTGCTGCTTCTTGTTCCTCACTGTGCATGCGTGCCTGGGGAGGTGGTGGGAGATCTCTGCTTGAAATCATAGAATCCAGAGGGCTGGGAAAGACCTCTAGGATCATCCAGTCCAACCACCATCCCAACACTTCCCCACCCACCAGAGCACAGCCTCCAGTGCTACAGCTACTCATTTTTTGAACCCCTCCAGGGATGATGACTCCACCACCTCCCTGGGCAGCCTGTTCCAGCACCTCAACACTCTCTCAATGAAGAAATTTGTCCTAATATCCAACTGAAACCTCCCCTGGCACACCTTTAGGCCATTTTTTTTTTCCCCTCCAGGGATGGTGACTCCACCACCTCCCTGGGCAGCCCGTTCCAGTGCCTCACCACTCTCTCAGGGAAGAAATTCTTCCTGATATCCAACTGAACCAGCACAAGCAGCTCCTGCTCCCCAGGAGGGCTCAACCTGTCTTCACACAGAGGAGATGCAGAGCAAAGCAAGGATGAGGAGCCAACGCCTCTGCTCCTGCCCAGACCTGGTGCACTGCAGCCTCACACAGCCCTGAATCATCTGCAAAGCACCCCAAAAATAGGTAGAAGGGCCACAGAGAAGGACTGGGCTGGACTCTCCTTTGCACAGCACCAGTGGAGGTCTGAGACCCTGCCTCTTCCAGGAGCTGACCCAAGGACAAAGTGCTCCCAGGGGGTAGTACCTCAAGGAGAACCCCCCTCCCTCCCAGGACCTTTGGGGTGGAAGCTAAAAAACCCCCAGATTCATCCCCCCTGACCCCAACCCCCCTGCCTGGCCCAAGGCTCCTCCCCAAACGTCTCCCTCCCCACCAGTCTCCTGAACCTCTTCCAATTGCACACCCATAAAAAGTGCATTATTAACACCCCTCCCTCACGCTCTCTGATGGGCCATGAAACCTCCCTGAATTATGCCACTCGGCGTGCTTACGATTTAATTACATTTAAAGTCAATCAAGAGCTTCTGGAGCTGAGTGGCTGTTCAAGGGGCTGGAGGGGAGGGGTGGGAAGGAAAGGATGGGACAAAGACCCCCAGAGCTGACACGGCTGCACGTACACACACACAAACAGAGGCACCTTCTGCCAAATCATGAACATCAATCTCTTGCCCATCCCTCCTCCCATTCCCCTGCCCACTTTGCTGAGCTTTCTGAGGAGCAAAGTCCCACAGGGAACGAGGGGGGCCAAGGAGGGAGGAAGAGGAGGAGGAGGGCTGGAAAGAGAGGAGGGGATGAGGCAGGGAGCAGCAGCCTTCCCTGCTCCCCCCAACCTCCACCCCCGTGTCATTGAGGGATGGCACGTGCCTTGCTTTTAATTAGAGGGAGGTAATTGCTTGGCTGTGGAATAACATTGTTCGTGCTGGTGGGAAGGGAGAGGGGCTTCAGGCTTGGTTGCCCCCAGGAGCTGGGGGAGGGAGGGTTTCCTTGGCTGCTGCTCCAGGGGCGTGGAGGACTTGAACTGAGTGATGAGACTAATTCGTACAAGGGCAAGAGGGGTGGCTTAACCCTTGCACCCCCGGGCTGAGAATGAGCCCAATCTTGTCCAAAATCAGGAGGGGAGAGGGTCTGGCTGTGGGGCACAGGTAGGACTGGTGTGTCCTCTCCTCTGCGCCAGGGTCTCCTCTGCATGTCCACCCACAGTATGTCCTTTGAGGAAGGATCAGAGCACCCCAGGGAGAAAAACAGGGCGAGGGGAGCCTGTCCACCAGCAGAAATCAAAAATCAAAGCAACATGGGCCCAAAGCATCAGCAGAAGGGAGTGGGAGGATCTCCCCGTGTGTCCCTGCATGTTGCAACCCACAGGCTGGGTACTGGCAGGATCCTGTGGGACAACACAGAGCGTCACCACGGAGCCTGGTGTGTCCACACACCGTGCCAAAAGAGCCTGTAACAGGGGGGAGAAATGAGACCTCTGGAGCCCTGACCTCAGCCCAGCTTTTTCCCCCCCAGTCCCAGTGGGCAACTCGTTCCTGAGCCCTAGAGACACACAGGTCAAGCCCTAGAGTGGGATATTTGATTGTCTCCACCAGCAGATCTCGTGGCACCTCCCAGGGACACCACCCTGGTCTCCACCAGCCCCCCAGCTGTGCCCACGAGCCACCCAGGTCCCCAGCAGCCAGCCCACAGTGGCAAGCCCTGCATTGACAGCTAGGGATGGTGACTGAAGGTCTGTGCCATGGTTGTGGTTGGCACAGAAATCCAGATGACAGCGACCCCACCCTGACACGTCCCCGGGTGCGTTTCCTCCCCCAGGGACTCTGGTGGCAGCAGATTGGAGATGATTCACGAGCTGCACGTTGCCCTGAGCACTCCAGGAGATGGGATCCCTTGGAAACGAGGGCTTGGGAAGCTCCCACACAGGCTGTAGAGAGTCCAACGTCTCCTCCACGGCCCCAGCAGCTGGGATAAATATTTATGAGGGATGTCAGTGTTGTGTTTCAGGACACACGCCAAGCACTAACCACTTGAGGTTAGCAAGAAACTGCCCCCATTGGCATATTATTGGATAAGTGTCCATTACAGGGCCTGATTCCTTCCTCCCAAGCAGATGGGAGGGGATGCTCTCAGAGACAGGATATTGGAGGAGATAGTGGCATCCCCACCTGCCTTGAGGATGGCTCATAAATTCAGCCTTTCCTTCCAAACAGTCCTCCCCTGTCGATATTTAACGGCAGGCTGCTGGAGGAGGGGGTGGGGGGAGAGGCTGTGCCCAGCTTCCTGCTGCCTGGAAGGGCCAACGAGGAGGTTGCTTGTGGGTTTGGACAGCTCTCAACCAGCCCTGGGTTTCCTAGCCCAGCCACAAAGCCACCCATGGTGTTGTCCAAAATGGATCCAACCCTTTAGGAGATCTTCTTCCTCTGGGAAACTTGATGTTTCAAAGAATCCTAGAGTGGTTTGGGTTGGAAAGGACCTTGAAAGGTCATCTAGTCCAACACCTTACAGTAAGCAGGGACACCTGCAACTAGACTGAGGTGCTCAAAGCCCTGCCCAACCTTGCCTCAAACACTTCTAGACATGGGGCATCCAAAACTTCTCTGGGCAGCGTGGGCCAAGGTCTCACCACCCTCCCAGTGAAGAATTTCTTCCTTACATCTAATCTAAACCTCCCCTCTTCCAGTTTAAAGCCACCACTCCTTGTCCTACCACTACATACCCTTGTAAAAAGTCCCTCCCCAGCTTTCCTTTGGGCCCCCTTTAAGTACTGGAAGGCCACAATAAGGTCTCCTCAGAGCCTTCTCCTCAACAACCACCCCAATTCTCTCAGCCTGTCCCCAGAGCAGAGGTGCTCCAGCCCCTGATCCTTTTTCTGGCCCTCCTCTCTTCACCAGCACTAAACCTGTGATACTTGCAGGGGCAAGAACATGGCCCATCATCCCTAGCAGGGAAACTGAGGCACAACAAGGCAATTTGGGCCAAGCAAAGAAGAACGGCCCCTCTGCAAGGCTGATCTTTCATGAACTGGCTGCCTGTGCCCTGTGTCAGGAGAAGAACAGGGAGAGTCAAGACCAGATCAGCAGTGAGGAGAGGAAAGAAACAGCCACCATGCTTAGAAGAAGGATCTAGACTCAGGAAGCCACGACCAGAGGTGGAAGGAGGCTTTAGGGCCAACGTGGAATCACAGGATTGTTTGGGTTGGAAGAGATCTTTATGATCATCAAGTCCAACATCAGTTCTGGAGGAACAGACCCAACTCAACCTGCCCAGCCCCAGAAGGAGGAGGAAGAAGTGGAGAGGGAACATTTCCCTGGTCAAACATCCCCTGGGATTGAATCCAGGGCTGACATCAGACCACCACAACTCTCTCACAGCAACATCTGCACCAGCCTGGGAGATGCAAAGCTGGCAGCCTTGGTCAGAGTAGGTACGTGGTTCAGGTGTCCTACCACGGTCTCCTCCAGGAAAAAGGGGCAAGAAGACATGTTCTCTGTTGTCACCCATGTGTGATGGTGAAGCTTAGCTTCTAAAACAAGGAATCTGCATGGAAATGCCTCCAAAATCACTGCATGGTGGTCATGGAAGGAGGGACAGTGAAGGGGACTCTGGGCTTGAAGAGCTGCTCTGTTCTGTGTTGCTTTTTCTGCTTGATAAGAGATCTCTCACTGATATCTCCTATGGATTGAGATGTCTGCCTTTGGTAAATAAGAGCAGATCATAGCTACGTATCTAAATATACATGTACAAAAGTCATTTGCAACAATAATAGAAGTGATGAGCTGGCACTTTCCCTCCCAGCCTCCTCTGCAGCATGGAGAGGATGGAGTCAGAGAGGTTTGATGTATGGATGGGTGAACAGATAAACTATCCAGAGATGGATGGAGGTGAGATGGATGCTTGCAACCCCCACGCATCCCATCTGTCATCAGGGCATTTCAGTTCTCAGCTCTACAGACCTAAAATGTTCAGGCTGCCCAAAGCTTTTCTGCTCTGAAGGCCACGTGTTGGTGCTCAAGCCACTTTAGATGGTGGCCACCCATTTTCCTTGCTTTGTTACACCCAACCTTGCTCTCCCCACATCCCCATCCTGATGCTGATTGCTGGTGGGGATCAGCCCCACTGAGGACTGATCTTTTTGGCAACGGAGAGCAATTTCTCTCTCAAAAGGTTGCTGCAATGAAGTGCCTCTCTTGTAGACCCTAACTCTAACTGCAACCCTTCAGTGTCCCACCCAAAGAGGCTGTATGTCCCTGGAGAAGATCTCTGCTTCTCCAGATCCTCCACTCCTACTGCAGTGACACGTCCACAGTCACCATCACAGGAAACCAGTATGAGAGACCAATACTGGATGGAGGAACATACCCAAGGATGGGTGGCATTCATGAGATCCATCTTGTGGCATTCATGAGATCCATCTCGTGGGATTCATGAGATCCATCTCGTGGCATTCATGAGATCCATCTCGTGGGATTCATGAGATCCATCTCGTGGCCTCAGACACCAACGTTATGATGCTGCATCATAACAGGTCAGGCATCAATTTTTGGTTCCCAGCTCTGTGTCAGTATGATCTGGATAGGACACCCATGGACATGGTGGGGAGGGTGATAGGAGCTCTTGCTCTCCATGCAGAGCAGATACCTCTGGATAGGACACCCATGGACATGGTGGGAAGGGTGCTCTCCATGCACAACAGATACCTCTTGAGTGCTAAGAAATCTCCCACATGACCTCCTGAACACAGCTCCATCACAATAGCTACAGAGAGGCCAGAGGTAGAGACAGGGAAAGCAGAGGGAGGCAAGAGGCCCTGATGAGAAGACTCTTGGTCCACTTAGGCAGATGCCACACACCCATAACAAGCCACAGGCTGACCACACTACTCCTCAGAAGTCACAAAACGTGTCCATCCAACCACCTCCATCACAGCCTCACATTTTCCTCTTCAACCCATCAACTGCCCAAAGTAAATTTGGTTCCATCCCTGGAGAATTATTAGTCAGATTAGAGTATTTCCAGAGTTTTTATGCTGAAACTTATCCAACACCTTGTCCCAAAACACTTGACAGGGGCTGGATCTAGGTGTCCAACCTCAGCTGAGGGGAGATCATAGATCTTCTAGCAGGCCACAGCAACACAACAGAGCCAAACAGGGAGTAAAGGCTCCATACCATAAAAGAACCCACCAAAGAGAAGTTTTGGAGTAGAATGCCATTAAATCTATATGTATTTATGATGCTTCCCTTAGAATCATTTTGGTTGGAAGAGATCTTTAAGATCACCAAGTCCAACCGTTAACCCAACACAGCCAAGTCCACCCCTAAACCATCCCCTTCAGCACCACATCTACAGAGCTTTCAAATCCCTCCAGGGATGAGGACTCCACCACTGCCCTGGGCAGCCTCTTCCAGGGCTTCTCAACCCTTTTGGGGAAGAAATATCCAACCTAAACCTCACCCCTTGCCTGACCCGTTGTCTTGGGATGAAGCCACCGACCATGGGACGTCCTTGCAGCTGAGATTTGTACTGTGTAAAGCAGGGAGGTACTTCAGGCCAGGGAAAGATGGGCAGAGGGAAGGGCTATGCAACAGTTGGGGTGCTCTCCCAACAGAGAGGCCATGCACAAATCCTGCCACCCCTCCCAAAGCTCTGCCAAGCCCCTGGCACGGAGCTCTGGCCCCTCCATCCACCCGCAGCAGGACTACAGTAAGTGCTCTTCCATGTCTTGTTGCTTTGGGTTTCCAGGACCCAAGAGGGACAGGCAGCATTTATCTCAAGGAGCTATTGATCCCCAGCTCTATAAAAATGATTACACTTGACCCAAGGCAAGTCCCTTTGGTGGCCGAGCTGGAGAGCAGGAAGAAGCTTGTTCAGCCTGGAGAAGAAAAGGCTCCAGGGAGATCTTCTGGTGGCCTTTTAGTGCTTAAAGGTGACCTGTGAGAAAGATGGGGACGGATTTTGAGCAGGGCCTGTTGGGAGAGGGTGAGGGGTGGTGGTTTTAAGCTCAAAGAGGGAGATTTAGACTAGATCTAAGGAAGATATTTGGGTTGGAAGGGACTTGAAATGTCAGTGGAGGGGTTTGTGGTGCAGCAGGAGGTCATGTGAGCTGCCCAAGAGCACGGGTCTCTGTGCTTCAGGAAGAACTGGTGAGTTCTAGCAGAAGAAGAACTGGTGAGTGAAAAGGTGAGCAGCTTGGCTTGCCAAGCATTGAAGATGCCTGGGGAGCTGGGACTATGAAAAAGATCTCCAGCAGCATTGCTGGTGGGGCTGTTCCCACAGAGCAGTTCAGAGCTGCCCAAGAAGCTACACGGGTGGAGGCACTGGGATTTTGGATGCAAGGCAAAAAGTTTGGCAGTAGCAAAGTGACCTGTGCCATGAACTTGCCTCCAAGGCCAGAGAATAGCTGCTGGGGGGTGGAACAAGAAAAGAAACCATGAGGCTTAGACATCTCTCAGCCAGAGAAAGATGAAGGGTGAGAGCAGCCAAAGGGGCCTGGGAGCCACGGCTGTACCCATGGACGAGGTGAGGAGATGGAGAGTCCCCAAGTGTCTTCTTCACACTTGCTCCAAGCCAACTCTCAGGCAAGGAAGAGGAGAGAGAAGAGCTCTGAGCAGCACGATGCTCCTGGTGAGCTTTCCAAGTGTCCCCATCCAGGGCTGGACTTGGGCTGTGCCTTACCCAGCGGTGCCTCCAGGGCTCTCAAGCCCTTCAGACCTTCTCCAACACAACCCTGATCCCACTGACACCATCAGAGGCTGCCAGTGGGAGCAGATATGGAAAGGGACTCTGCAAGGCTCTTCCTTCCCTTCCCCTGCTTCTTCTGCCTAGACACCATCCTCGAGCATGATAAAAAACCCACCTTCAAACACAAACTAATCCTTTTGCAGGCTGCCCTGGCTTAGGACCTGAAGAAAGAGGCTGGCTCAGAAGCGTGGCGCTCGCCTGGAGCTCCCCAGGAGAGAAAGGAAAGGGGCCTGTCACCAAAGCTGATGTTCTGCAGAGCTGGCTGAGCACACCTCTGGGTGAGAGGAGTTGGGGAGGGCTTTGCTTCCAGCGCAGGAGGGTTATCAAGGGATTTGCTGCTGTTGCAAAACTTCTGCCTGGATCGGGAGGGAGAGAGGAGAGGTTTTCCAGCAGTCAGCAGAGCACGATTTAGCATCTGCCGAGCTGAAAATGACCCTTGTGATTACACTTCCTCCAGGGGACCCGGAGTGGAGATTTCCCTGCGTGGTAGAGAGAGGTGCTCGCACTTGCTGCCTCGGGGAGGGTTGTGTGGGAGCACAAAGGGTGGGAGGTGAGGGGCTGGGCTCTTCCCACAGAAGTCATCGCTCCAGAGGGAAGAGGCTGCACTGCTCAGCTGGAATTAAGTCTCCTCAGACTGGTGAATTTGGGGCTGAGGTTACGACGGGGCACCCAGCTCCCTCCCCTGGCTCTAGGAGCCAAGAGTGATTCATCTGGTGCTCAGTTTAACCCTGATGAAACCCTTGAACGTGAGGAACTGGACAACCCATGCATGCCTAAGTCCTTTAACCAGGCAGCAGGAGGGCCAAGGTGCCAAGAGGTTTAGAATCCTAGAATCCTTTAGGTTGGAAGGGACCTCCAAGATCATCAAGTCCAACCATTGAGCCACCAGGGCTCTAAAGTCCTCTGCTAAAACAGATCAGAATCTGTCAGGGTTGGAAGGGACCCCAAGGATCCCCCAGTTCCAACCCCTCTGCCATGAGCAGGGACACCTCCCACTAGATCAGGCTGCCCAGAGCCTCCTCCAGCCTGGCCTTAAAGACCCCCAGGGATGGGGCCTCACCCCCCTCCCTGGGCAACCCATTCCAGGGTCTCCCCACTCTCCTGGGGAAGAACTTCTTCCTCACATCCAGCCTGAATCTGCCACTTCCAGCTTTGCCCCATTCCCCCTGGTCCTGTTGTTACTCAATATCCTAAATAGTCTCTCCCCAGCTTTCTTGTAGCCCCCCTAAGATCCTGGAAGGCCACAATAAGGTCCCCTCGGAGCCTTCTCTTCTCCAGACTGAACAGCCCCAACTCTCTCAGTCTGTCCTCACAGCAGAGCTGCTCCAGCCCTCAGATCATTCTCGTGGCTCTTCTCTGGACACGCTCCAGCAGCTCCACGTCCCTCTTGTAATGGGGGCTCCAGAACAAGCACATCATGATTCTGGGTGGAGATGGGGTCTTGCTGGTGGCTGACCCAAGGAGACCTTCTTGGGCTGCCCATTGCAAACCATCTTAAAAGGAGAGCAGAGCCAGGCCCCAGGTTCTGTGTTAACCATGGCAAACTTCTCTCCAAAGAGGTGCAGATAGGGGTTCATCTGCTGGAACAAGACAAAGTCCTGTTGGTTTGGGGGTGAAGTCCAGAAAAAGCCACAAAGACCACGTGGGCACAGGGGTGACCCTGAGATAGTCACTATGTGTCTCCTAGTGACATGTGTATGGAGTTTCTGGAGGCAAGTATAAAAAGATGGAAGAACTTTTCCCTAAAGAACAATTCAGCTAAATTGGGTGTTTGGGAGTTGGACAACATGACCCAAAATGGTCCTTTCCAGCCCAAATTCTTCTGTGATTCTCTGCAAACCTTAAGCTTAGCTCACGGAGGAGGAACCTCTTCTGGAAACCTGAAAAGTAATTACAAGGGGGAAAAGTAAAGCAGGGGATGAGGATAAAAACCTTCTTAGTGACAAGAAAGAGCTTTGCAGGGGAACGTCAGCATTCCAGCTGGACCTTGTTCAACACAAAGATGACAGGGATGAGGAGAAGAGAAGAGTGAAAAGAGGAAACTTCTGGTCCTGTTTACAACACAGAGGCAGCTTTAGAGTAGCCCAACTGTTCTGAGCTGGCTTAAATATTGGTCAAGTTAGGGACAAACGTCTGGGTTTTGAAGTGAAGAAGCCACTGAGGTCCATACCTGGGATTAAGACATGGTTTGAATCAGGATTGTACCTCTCTGGGCACAAGAACATTGAGTTGTAGACTCATTTGGTTGGAAAAGAACTTTAAGATCAAGTCCAAGCGTTAACCCAGCCCTGCCAGGTCCCCACTGCCCCGTGTCCCTCACCCCACATCTCCACAGCTTGGAAACACCTCCAGGGGTGGGGACTCCACCACTGCCCTGGGCAGCCTTCAAGAGGAAGAAGTTATTCCTCAGGGCCAACTCCCCTGGGACAACTTGAGGCCGTTTCCTCTTGTCCTGTTGGTGTTCCTTGGGAAAAGAAACGGACCCCCCCTGGCTCCAGGCTCCTGTCAGGAGCTGTGCAGAGCCAGAAGGTCTCCCCTGAGCTTCCTTTGCTCCAAGTTCAACCGCCCCAGCTCCCTCAGCTGCTCCTCACAAGATGTGTGCTCTAGATTCTTCCCCAGTTTTGTTGCTCTCCTTTGGATTCATTCCAGTACCTCAGTGTCCTTCTTGGAGAGGCCCAAAACTGCCCCCAGGATTCGAGGTTTGGCCTCCCCAGTGCTGAGTCCAGGGGGATGATCCTGCCCTGCTCCTGCTGGCCACACTGGTGCTGATCCAAGCCAGGATGCTGGTGGCCTTCTTGGCCAAGAAGTGAGCTGAGTGAATGCTCCAGGGATGTGTCAGACAAACCTGGGTAACACGGCTTGAAGGTGTTCTGGGAAGAGCTTCCTGGCTCCCCAAAATGTGGAAATTGTACCCAAAACGAGCTGTACAGAACCAGGATTGTCCCAGAGAGCAAGCAGGACCCCAGGAAGGACATTCATGGGAGCCTGTGAGGTCCAGCAACACGAGCAGGGGATGTCTGCAGGGAAACCAAGGCTCCAACCTGGCACGTGGCTGAGCTGAGGGAGAAAGCTGCTCCAGACCATCCTCCAGAGGCCAGCTAGAGATGCAGCCAAGCCACACAACAGCCTTCTCGGCCATTTCCCAGAGCTGGGGAGGGGAGGTGGACATCCTTCCTGGCCTGGGTGGCAGGGACATCTCATCCAGGCATCCCCCTCAGAGCTGCCCTCCATCGCTGGGGCGCAGGGAGCTGGGCGCAAGACATGCCTGGTTATCAGATCCTGTCCCCCTCCCTGTCCCCCTCCCTGTCCCCCAGCCCTCCCCTCCTGCAGGGCACCTGCCACGGGGGCCCACTTGGCTTCCTCACCCCAAGAGCAGCGCCAGGTCCCTGGTTGCTGTTAGAAGACACCCTGGCTGGCACCCAGGGCTGACACCTGATGCATCACCACCTCCTGCGGAGAGGCCACGGAGCTCAGCCCCCACCCAAGGGCTTCCCCCAAGGTTACCAGAAGACCTGCCAGTGGACAGAGCTACCTCCCACGAGGTGGGCAACGCTCCCATCAGCCTCATCAGTCCTGCACACTCCACCAGAATGAAGTCGTGCATCCCCCAAGCAGGTCCAGGGTGGAGAAAGGATGAAGGTTGCGTGGTGCAGCCAGCTTTACGGGCAGGATACGTGCTGGGATGAGCCCTTTGCAGGGCGTGGAGCTTGGCAAGGGCTTACGTCAGAGGGAGAAGATGCTGTCTCTTACCCAGGGGCCTCCCTGTTGGAAGGAGCATCTCCAAATTCCTGGAGGTATATTCTAACCGGCACAGAGTGTGCTGGGAAACATAACAAGCCACGAGCTGCAGGGATCCCCTTACACCATCGGGCCCGAGGACTTGCCAGCGGGATGTGTGAGGCTCCAGCAGCAGATATCTTCTCAAGGAGGGGGCAAAATAGATCAGACTCCCAACTGGCACAGTCAGAGGGCCCAGGACCTAGCTAAAGTTTCACCCTGGAGGGACAGGTGGGCCCGTGACACCACTGAGCACCACGGGCAGAGCTGCAGGCCCAGGGCAACCACCCATCGCTGGATGATTGGGGTTGGAGGAGGTCAATCAACCCTCAACACTGAGGGTGAGAGCAAGCAAGCGAGCCAGCCATCACCTCACCCCCTTTCCTATCCCTATCTTTGCACAATGCTTGTCCCCATCCTCCCTTCCTCCAGCTGTTAGACCTCAGACCCCATCCCCTTGTCCCCACGCACACGTCTGTGTGGTTGCACCACCCTGTAGTCCATCCACAGCACATCAAGGCTGCACAGCCAGCCCTTGGGCATCTCACAAGACTCATCCCTCCTCCTAGACCCTTCACAAGCCCAAAATGTCCTTGGCAGGCTGGTTCCAGCAGGAGGTCTCCTGGCCATCCCTTGCTCCACAGCCACTTCTCCTCTGCTGAGCCTCTTAATGCAGTTGCTTTGGCTGCTGGCTCAGTTGCTTTAACAGAGCCCAGTTGTCTATTTTTCATCATTGAACAATTCCCTTTATTGGGCTTTTTTGGCTTGTCCAGGAAATCCAGCCAATAGGGTTTCCCAAGGTAAACGTTGGCTTTACATCCTCTTCCTCTCACCAAAGGGACCTCTGCACCTGACCACCCCGTTGAGGCCAAATTCTTTGGAGCTGGTGAGGGTTTCTGGCTGGCTGGGCACCACTGAGCATCATGCCCACAAGGATGTTGCCTTCTCAGGGTGGTCAGATGCTTCCTTCTCCCTCCTGTGAAGAAAAGCTGAAAGAGTTGGGGTTGCTCAGCCTGGAGAAGACTCCACAGAGATACTATCACAGCCCTTCCCTACCTAATAGGGCCCTACAGGAAAGCTGAGGACTTTTTACCCAAAAGAAAAGAGGAAGAGGAAGATTTAGAGTCAATTTAAGGAAGAAATTCTTAGCTGTGAGACCCTGGCCCAGGTTGCCCAGGGAAGTTGTGGAGGCCCCAGCCCTGGGAGTGTTCAAGGCCAGGCTGGATGGGGCTCTGAGCAACCTCATCTAGTGGCAGACGTCCTTGCCTGTGGTGAAGGGGTCAGAACTGAATGATCTGGAAGGTCCCTCCCAACCCAAACCCTTTGATGGCTCTATGATAACCACTCCCTGAGGGATCTGGGGAGGCTGTTGATGCAGGGTGGGACTGGGGATGTGCAGGGATGGGAGATGCTGGTGCTGGCTGGAGCATGAGAGCTCTGCTGAAAAAGGTCTCAACCAGAGCTGCCTGGGTAGCACAGCCTGGTTTTCCCACCAAACCCCTGCTTGCCTGCTTTTGGAGGGGACCTGGGGGCTTTCCAACCTCAGCACAACGTGGATATCTCCATGCTGTGCACTGCAAACAGTCCTCAGCCCACCCTAATACCTCAACCACAGTTCACTGGAGGCAGCAGCTTCTGGTTTGGGTCCAATGGAGCAGAGCAGCTGATGGAGTTCCACCACTCAGGAACATCCTCCCATGCTGTTTAACTCACTAGCAATGCAGCCCATGGTAGCCACCAAGGTGAGGGAGAAGGTGAATCAAGGCACAAGAGGAAAGGCACGAGGTTGGTGCTGCTGTTCCCCTTCCCAACCAGGGCACCCATTTTTGTGGGTCCATCTGAAGCTGGACAGGCAGCAGAGTGCAGAGAGAGAGGCTGGAGAGATGTTCTCAGAGGCTGGAGAGATGTTCTCAGAGGCTGGAGAGATGTTCTCAGAGGCACTGCAAGGATTTGAAGCCCAACAGCTTCCTGGCATGTCCCAGGCTGTTTTTCTTTCAGACTCAGCTTCCAGAGTCAGGGGAAGATGCTGTTCCCAGCTCAGCACCATCTGCCTCCTCCCTCACCATGCCTGTTGAGCTCCACCCATCACCAAACACATCATCATGGCAGGGGGCAGAAACTCGGTGCCAAAAAGAAGGGAAGGATCACAGGCAAAGCCCCCGGGAGGTATCACCAGCCCTGCAAGCAGCTGGGGGGACCCTCAGCATGGAACAAGCTGGCAAACGAGGTGTCCTGGTGGCACAGCCAGCTCTTTAGAGGACGTTTCCACCTTGTGAGGCTGCAGGGAAAGGATGGAAATCTTGCTAGGAGTGACCCCTAAAGGCTGCGAGGCTGAAGAAACCCAGAGAGGGATTTTCTGAAGAAGAGGAGAGGGTGGAGGAGCAGGAAGAGGAGAGGGGCAAAGGCTCCTGGCTTTGGGTGTGTGACCATCACCACCCAGGGATGGGGTGTTTTGGGTGTGCAGGGGAGGCACAGTGCTGCCCATGAGTGTCTGCAGGAGGAGGGTGAAGTTTGGTGGGACACTGTGGGCTCAGGGGTGTTTTTAGGGGATGCTGTTTCTCCTCATGTGGCAAAAGCTCTTTCCTCAACCTGAATGGACCCTTCAGAACCACCAGTGGTGGCACACGGGGCAGCATCCAACCAGATGCAACCTTTAAGGTCGTTCCTGTGCTCACAACCCTTCTCAGCATCCCCTTGTGCCCTCTGGATGGTCTGCATGGCTTTGCACACACGGCCTCACACCCACACTGCCACGTCCAGCCACACTCAGAGCTTCCCAAGGACAGATCCAGGCACCCTGTAACCACCAAATTCAGTTTGGTGGGGGAATCAGGGGGTCACAGAATGGTTTGGGTTGGAAGGGAGCTCTAAAGGTCATCGAGTCCAACCCCCCTGCAGGGACAGGGACATCCCCAGCTAGAGCAGGGTGCTCAGAGCTTTGTCCAACCTCCCCTGGGATGGTGCCAGGGATGGGGCAGCGACCACCTCTCGGGGCAGCCTGGGCCAGGGGCTCACCACCCTCAGCATCCAAAATTTCTTCTTGGTATCTCTGAATCTCCCTCTTTTGAGTTTAAACCATCTCCCCTTGTCCTGTCCCAACAGACCCTGCTCCAAAGTCCCCCCCCAGCTTTGGGGGCTCCAAGAAGGTCTCCCCAGCTGGATCCTTCCCCCCTCAGCTGCCCCAGCCCAACTCTCTCCTGCTGGGCTCCCAGCAGAGGGGTTCCCCCCTCGGGGCATTGCTGGGGCTCCTCTGGCCCCGCTCCAGCAGCTCCCTGGCTCTGCTGTGCTGAGGACTCCAGAGCTGCCCCAGCACTGCAGGGGGGTCTCCCAGAGCTGGCAGAGGGGCAGGATCCCCTCCCTGCCCTGCTGGCCACAGGATGACCACGGTTCAAAGCCTTACACATCTCAGAGAAGGTCTTGGGGCCATCAGTGTCGTGCAGTCTCCTGGCACAACGCTGCTGCAGCTCGAGAGTCACCTTGACTCTCCACAACTGCAGAGGGGAGGAGCAGGATCTGGCCCTCGGAGATGTTGCTCTTCAATCCTAGAATGGGAAAGTCAAAATACCCCAACCCAGGGAGGGGTTTAAACACCCCCACAGCTCCACATAACCCGAGAGGCAGGAAAATTCAAACCACCCATCGTGGGACATGGGCAGGGGGAAATTAATGCACTGGAGCTGTGGCAGCTCCCAGGCCAGAGGAACACGTGCTTCCAAACGTGTCAAGTGAGAAACTCATCACCCAAAGGCCACAGCCAAGAGAGTCCCTGGAAGGGGCAAAGCCAAGAAGCAATGGGGAGCTCTACACACTTGCCTTGGGGTGGACTTGCTCTTTTTCTCCTCTAATCATTCAGAACGTCCCATTTCTTTCTGGATTCTTCATCTGCAGTTGGTTTTTTGGCACTGCTCTGCTGGAGAAAGTCCCTGTTCCTCCTCGGATTCATTTGGCTTCCTGGTGAACAGGAGATGTTTCTGTGCTCCAGTGGAAGGAACTAGATTTTCTTTAATAAAAAGGTTCCTCTGGGTCTACCAGAACGTGGACCACAAAATAACCCTGCCGTGTCCCTCACTGGTGTAGATCAGGAGAAAAGGGGAAAGTGGGCCAAAAAGGGGAAGGAAAAACCTCAATTTGGAGAGATTTCTGCTCTTCAGGGTGCCAAGCAGCACACAGCAGCTGCTCTGGAGGACAGGAGGTCATGACCGTGGGCACATCTAAGCCCCAAGCCAAGCCAGAAGCAGTTCCAGCACTGTGCTCCCCCTGAACTCACCAGGGGAAGGAAAAACCTCAATTTGGAGAGATTTCTGCTCTTCAGGGTGCCAAGCAGCACTCAGCAGCTGCTCTGGAGGACAGGAGGTCATGACTGTGGGCACATCTAAGCCCCAAGCAGTTCCAACACTGTGCTCCCCCCGAACTCACCAGGATTAATCTGCCTGATAAGTCAAATCCCATTTAAAAGACACCCCTGGGCCTGAGCTCAGCTGTCCCTGCAGGACCTCCTCTCCCAGTAGAGTCTTACTCTTGACAAGCTGGAGCTGTTCTTCCCCACCAAAGGTCATCCTTCCCTCCAAACCACCCTTGCCATGTCCTCAAGGACGTGCCCAGGGAGCTCTCAGCACCCACCACTCAGGTCAACACCTCCTGAACCTACTGATGCCTTCAGCCCTGAGCATCTGAAGGGAGAAGGGGGTCACCAGGCTAAGAAGCTGTCTCTGAAACATGAAAGCTTCTGCTCTGCAGGAGCAGCTGGGGCACACCTCTGACCTCAGCAGACTCCTGCTCCCGTGACCCATGCCACCATCTCCCCACCTCCCTCCACCCCTGCCTAGAGCAATTAGAGCAACGCCACCACAATTAGTCATTCTAGTGACACTTCCTCGTGGCAGCTCCACGCACCAGGTGAGCACCCCCAAAACCTCCCATCTGCTCAGCAAATCTGCCTCTGAGGAGAGGCAGGAGCTCTGAAAGCAACGAGGAGACACGTTGGCATCACTGCTGCTCATCACCTCACTCAGCAATCACACAAAGCCCCATATCTGACACCAACACTTCCGTAGGGTGGCTCAAATGAGTGGTGTGAGGAGCACCAGCCACCTTGCCACATGACCAAGGGCCAAGGCAAGATGATCTTGCTACCTGGGCAGAAACAACGTCCCAGCTTTGGACAGGGAGATGTTCCAAGTGTTTGCCTGCTCCTGGCAATCCAGAAAAGACTCTGAGCATCTGAAGGACCAGTGGAAAGGTTTGATGGAGCTGTCTGCTCCTTTAGAGCCTTCCATGAAGGTCCAGGAGATGTATGCAGACCTTAGGGCATCCAGCTAACCAACCAGCCTCTCAGGAGCCCACAGACCACTGGGAATGGACAGAAATTGTGGTTTCTTCTCCAAAATAGGGACAGCAGCTCCCAGGTCCAGCTCGGTGTGGTCAGAGGCTGGGTGCTGAGATGTGTGCGCTGAGCATCACCTCTTCCCCAACACACAGCCAAGCACTTGAGCCATCCACGAGGAAGAACTTGGCCAAAGATATGAAGAGAGGACCCCAACAGCCCCCTCCTGTCATGCCACCCCTGCCAGCCTCTCCAGCCCTGCACCCATCTCCCCCCAACATGACCTCTTGTCCATAGCCATGGTGCATGGCTGGCAAAGAGCTGCTTAGGGCTGGTGAATTGGTGTCAGAGCTTGGAAGAGAAGCCCAGGAAATGTGAGAATTAAACATTTGGGTTTGTTGGTGGGAGGCAGAACCAGAGATGGTATTTTCATGGGGGTTATCTGCTGGGGCATCTCTGCCATCTGTCCAGAGAGCACTGGGAGAGCTCATGGAAGTCTTCTCCAGGTGGGATTGTTCCATTTGTGCTGGTCTTGGAGCAGGACGACCACTCTGGCTGCCTGATCCTGGCCACTGGCTTCCTTTCTGGTGGAGACAATAGGTACTGAGATGCTTTAGGCTTTGGTGAGGCTGGGAGGTTTGCAGCCTGGCCAAAACTGAGTGTTAGGAAATCACCCCATGGAAGAGTACACTGAGGAATTAATATCTCCAGCACCACAACCCAGCAAGTCCTGCTTCACACCCAAATGCACCCCAGTATAAATCCAGGATAACATAGATGTATGTGGAGGGGGTTTTATTTGTCCTCCAGTTTCTGAACTGCCACCTATGCTTCATCATCTCTTCTTCCTGCAGCAAAGAGATGTGGCCATGGGCTTCATGTTCAGATGATCCTCTCCCCTGAATCTTAGGGCTCCAGTCTCAAAGTAGAAGAACAGAACTAAGATAAAATCAAAAGGCTCCTCATACCCCAGCTATAACCCCCCATTATTTGGGGGTTTGGTCTCAGAGTCGACCCTGTGAGACTCCTACAGCTCCTAGACCAAGGGAGGTGACAAACTTCTCCTGTCTCTGACAACATCTGGCTGGGACATCAGGGCCTGTGTTGAGGAGAACAAATGAATCCAGTCACAAGAACTTTCCATTTGGGGGTTTGGTCTCAGAGTCGACCCTGTGAGACTCCTACAGCTCCTAGACCAAGGGAGGTGACAAACTTCTCCTGTCTCTGACAACATCTGGCTGGGACACCAGGGCCTGTGTTGAGAACAAATGAATCCAGTCACAGGAACTTTCCCTTGGGCCAAAACTGCCCTTCAGCCCTCAGCACCAGGGAGATGTGAAGGGAGAGAAGGAGGAGAGATGCAAATTTGGTGGCAAATGGTAGGAAAAAAATAAAAGTGTGTTTTCCTCAGCCTGAAGTGACTATTTTTATGGGGTGGAATCGCACTTGGAAAGATGCAAAGTGTGATAGTAGCAGCAGTGCACAAGTGGTGCTGGTCTAAGGAGGCAGACACAGCAGGGAGTGGAAATGTCTCTCATTGAAGCACGTGACATCACCAAAAAAAACCCCAGCTCAGTGCTGGGAAGCAGCAGCCCTTCCTTCTCATTCCTACCTGCAGGAAAAGCCCTCCCAGCACAGGATTTAACAGCACCAAAGCCCTGGAGCATCCCCAGATGGGTGGTCCAGCTGGGTTGAAGCAGTTCAGGGCTCTTCTTTGCTTCCCATCCCAAAATATTGACCACAGAGCCAGGCAGTTGTCCAAAGTGTTTCTCCTCCAGCCTTGGGCTGGGTGACATTAAAGTTCTTCAGAGGCAGAGGAGCATTGTCAGGGAAATAACCTTCTCCTCACCCTAAAGCACACGAGGGTCAGTGTTTGGGAGAACCCAGGTCCCAGGTAAGGACAACCATGGCAGGTTGGCATCTCCATGGCATGGGAACAGGGCTCAGCTTCATCACCTCATGAACCACCTGCCTGTGCCTGGTTAAAATCTCACTCAACCTGTTTCTCAGAGCTGCTCGGTTTGCATTGACACCAGCACACACAGAACACCCAAAAAACAACTCTTCACACCAGCTTTCCAACAAGCATCATGCAAATGGCCAACAGGGCTTCAAAAAAAAAGGCTTGGAGGATGGACAGCTTGACAGCAAAACATCCCCAGCACGACCTGATGCCTTGGAGGGGTCTTGAACCACGGGAGGCACTTGGGAGGGGATACGGGGATAAGCTCAGCAAAGAGATGGATCAAAAGCTGGACCAGAGAGACCCCACAGCCAGATGATGGATAGTCAGAGGGCCACAGTTAGCAAACAGATGCAATCCTGAAATGCTGTATGGCAGAAGAAAGGTGTCAGGGAGATGAACAAGCAAATTGAAGATGCCTGGTGGAGGTGGATGGATGAGTGATGGATCCACGGCGCTGCTAGACGGGTGATGGATACCAGGCTGAGGAGACACCCTAGACAGGGAGAGGAGGGATGTGAGCAATCTCCTTCCCCCTGTGCAAGTCTCTTCCCTGCAGCCCCCCCCCCCT
>NW_008587453.1:0-682 GCF_000691845.1 Merops nubicus | reverse complement strand
GTGGGGGGGGATGCTCAGGAGGTGGGGTGGTGATAGAAGAGGTTGTTCGATGATAGAAGAGTTTGTTAGATGATAGAAGAGTTTGTTAGATGATAGAAGAGTTTGTTCCCAACTCACCAGGTTGTCTCAACAGAAAACAACCCTTAAACAAACCCCTCCCAGTTTATGGGGACTTCAAAAGCCCACGCAGGAAGAAAAATGTCCAAAAAAAACCTCCCCTAACAACACAAAAAAACCGAGCGCGGAGAAATGAAAAGTAGAAAGAATTAAAACTGCAAAAAAAAAACCCAAAAAAAAAAAGCCCCATATTTTAGAGTCAGCTGAGAAGTGACAAAGTAATTTGCTGCTGGCAGTCTATCACGGGAGTCTAATTCCCAGTGACACCATTCAGCTGCTGACTACACGAACTGTCAGAGGCAATTAGCCGGGAGCCGGCGGCGCAAAGTGTTTACGGGGGCTGGAATTGGCTCCGCGCGCCGAGCCCAAGGGGGAGGAAAAAAAATCACTTGGAGGGAAAGGGGCAAAGCCAAGGGGCTGGGTTGGTGTTAACCATCACCCCAGGACCACCACGGGGCCTGGAGAGGGAGGGTGATGTGACCCGGACCAAGGATGCCCCAAAGGAGGGACTTTTTAGGGTATCGAGTAGTGGCGGGAGTAGGGGGAATGAGGCAAAGCTGGAAGT